>NC_060126.1:488425161-488728191 GCF_021461395.2 Schistocerca americana | reverse complement strand
TGAATGCATTGTGAGTAAACCAAAGATTCTAATTTTCGCCTAATATTTTGAGTTTTAACATAATTTTATGTGGAACTAATATGTTCAGCAGGACTAGAATAAAATTAATCCTTTCAATGAGGGAGATATGTAGGAATGAATTGACGAGCAATAATACTGTGTCAGACATTAATATTTAGAAATTAACACGTAGGAGCTTTTTCAAAGCGAGGATGACGTCTAATGACTCCTTGCAGTGAGTTTAAATGATACTAATTCTTATTTCTTCCTTCCGTCTGCTTCAGTGTCTGTACCGTCTTCTTGTGCTGTTTATTGGATGCTAGTCTCCTACTGTTTGAAGCTGCACGTTTTCAAGAACACCAATTCCTGGTTTGCCAAACCGGTCTTATTATCTTACGTATGACTTACAACTGTCTTACGAGAGCGAGGAGGAAAGCTACTTGGTAACATTACAAGTAATTATTGAATTATTATAGCTCCACATGAAGTGTAGGTAGACTGCTGAGTGCACTAAGAGAAAATATGAAAGATAATGCCAATATTTAGTCACCACAGTGCTCATGCTCATTTTGCATGTACGACACACTTCAGCGATAGTTTATAATTGAAAATATGTAGCTAACAGTATACAGGGTATCCCAGGAGGACTGGCCACTATTAAGGAATGTGACAGGACTGATCATTCGAAGTAAAAAAAAAGCCTAATTAATATGGGCTATAAAATGCATACCTGACACGTTTTCATATAAATTTCTCTTCTACTGTCAATTATTTGCTGCCCATATTTTGAGAGGTGGTGGAATGGACCAAATAAAGTATTGTGGTCATGGGCTCTAAAGTGCATGCCTTAAGAGTTATATGCACTTCTTCAACCGGAGTAACGCGGTTCACAATAGCAAACGTGAATATGTCCTCACAGCTCTGAAGGTATGCACTTGTGAGTCCATGTTTGTTGGACAACTTTTTCTCCTTTTCGTCTATACTACCACCTATCAAAATATGGAAAGCAAAGAGCTTGCAGTAAAAGAGATTTTTTTCTCAGTTGCGAAGATGAAAAATTGTTCACAGCTCCTAGGGCATGCATTTTAGAGCCCATGGTTACTAGACTTTTTTGCTTCGAATGATCGTTCTTGTCATAACTCTGAATATTGCGCATTCCTCCTGGGACACACTGTGTATGTGCTAATAATGTAAGAAATCTTCAGACATATCCTCACTGGACTTATCTCTTCAAAACCGAAGCAAAACAGCGTAAAATGCGTATAAATAACGTACTCAATATATCATTATAAAGAAAAGAAAAATCGTGGGCCTGGTGACTTCAAATTAACCGTGAACACACCACTTTGCAGCATGACGAGAAAGTGGGACGATCTAGTCCCTGTGAGCATTCGGAAGAAGGTATGTTGGTAGGACACGTATGTTCCACCGATCACGATTATCCTCGCGCAATTTGCCACTCACTTTCAATCATTATTATATGTGAGCATAGTTTCCTACTACAGTTACTAAACCTCCGTTCCCCTGTGCGAAAGCATTCAAATTTAGACATTTCTGAAACACTTTTTGTTTCAATAAATGTCTTCTACTTTGGACGGCATTCGTTAGAACAGCAATTTATTTGCAATAAATTTTGGCTGTGACGGCATGATTCTGTGTAACACCCTTTGATTCGCGCCTCCATTTACGGGCGATCTTAATCTGGTGGACAATGTGTATTCTCACAACCTAAGGAAGAACTCGTGTCATAGCGACTCGAAACGTTGCCTAAACAGATCTAAATGCAGTTGAATGAAATTATGTCCAATTTTATTTTCCTTTGTCCATGAACTTCCCCACATACTGGATTCCCTGTAGTATGGAGAGCCTAAATCGAAGAAAGACAGTTTTTTAACAAAAAACTCGTGATTAGTATTTTCCGAACAAAAAAGTGTCATTTTTCACATTACTGTGCATATCCACTAACGGATATTTACGCTCATATATTTCGTAGGTTCTCGGTTTCCTGCGGCGTGTCCCAATGAGTGAGTATCACGCAGTCCCTTCTTTGTCCACCGTTTCGCAACCAAGACGTCCGTTTTCTTCTCGTTCCTCTTCCGCTTTCAGTTTCGTATTCAATTAACTGCTGCTATAATAGGTATACTTCACTTTATTTGTAACTTAGGTCCTAAGTAACTTACGTCTTTCTCTACTTAGTCATAGTGGACAGTTCTGACAGGTGACTCTCTGCTGGCATGCTAAGGACTACCTCATTTGTCATTCACTTTACAGTACATCCACTTTACGAAAGTTTCTGTTCCGTTGATGGTATTCAATGATTAACTTTCTGCACGGCAGAAAAGAGTATTTACCAAAAAAATTAATCTTAAGTCCGGGTAATAATACGAATACTAAGTGCCTTTTCTTTTAATTTAACGAACGCTTGCCAATTTCTTTTTTCGGTCCTGAATTTTACCGTGCTGACAGATGCCCATTCTTATGAACGTTGTGCGTCCAGTTATTGAAACTTACTGACCTATAATACTGAGGAACTATTTTTCAGAAGGTGTTAGAGCGTGTCTGTTTCACGACCTGAAGATGTGTCCTCACACTCTGAAAACTTTAATGAACTCGAAAATCTCATTAACTGTGGACAAACATTTTGCAACAGATGTGATCGCTCGCACCCTCAGAAAATATCGTGTACTCTGTCACTGGGGAAACCATTCTGAGCTGGAAACTTTTGTTTACTTCACATGTTTAACTAGTAGTGATCATGTTCAATGTAGAGTTCATTTGCGTCCATGTGCTTCTGCGTTCAGTCCTTCTCCTACGTCTGAACTAAATTCCCTGTCCACTGCCACTTGGTTGATGAACTTTGATGAAGCTTTTCACAGAGGAAGAACACAACTGGAAGTCGATATTCGGCCTTACTCTAACAAGTCAAGAAAAAACAATTCGTCACAGATATGAGTAATCTTATAACTCTAACAGAAGAATGGAAAAGAAAATTGAGAATGCGCTAGGTGACGATCAGTTTGGCTTTAGGAAAAGTAAAGGGACGAGAGAGGCAATTCTGACGTTACGGCTAATAATGGAAGCAAGGCTAAAGAAAAATCAGGACACCTTCATAGGATTTGTCGACCTGGAAAAAGCGTTCGACAATATAAAATGGTGCAAGCTGTTCGAGATTCTGAAAGAAGTAGGGGTAAGCTATAGGGAGAGACGGGTCATATACAATATGTACAACAACCAAGAGGGAATAATAAGAGTGGACGATCAAGAACGAAGTGCTCGTATTAAGAATGGTGTAAGACAAGGCTTGTAGCCTTTCGCCCCTACTCTTCAATCTGTACATCGAGGAAGCAATGATGGAAATAAAAGAAAGGTTCAGGAGTGGAATTAAAATACAAGGTGAAAGGATATCAATGATACGATTCGCTGATGACATTGCTATCCTGATTGAAAGTGAAGAAGAATTAAATGATCTGCTGAACGGAATGAACTGTCTAATGAGTACACAGTATGGTTTGAGAGTAAATCGGAGAAAGACGAAGGTAATGAGAAGTAGTAGAAATGAGAACAGCGAGAAACTTAACATCAGGATTAATGGTCACGAAGTCAATGAAGTTAAGGAATTCTGCTACCTAGGCAGTAAAATAATTAATGACGGACGGAGCAAGGAGGACATTAAAAGCAGACTCGCTATGGCAAAAAAGGCATTTCTGGTCAAGAGAAGTCTACTAATATCAAATACCGGCCTTAATTCGAGGAAGAAATTTCTGAGGATGTACGTCTGGAGTACAGCATTGTATGGTGGTGAAACATGGACTGTGGGAAAACCGGAACAGAAGAGAATCGAAGCATTTGAGATGTGGTGCTATAGACGAACGTTGAAAATTAGGTGGACTGATAAGGTAAGGAATGAGGAGGTTCTACGCAGAATCGGAGAGGAAAGGAATATGTGGAAAACACTGATAAGGAGAAGGGACAGGATGATAGGACATCTGCTGAGACATGAGGGAATGACTTCCATGGTACTAGAGGGAGCTGTAGAGGGCAAAAACTGTAGAGGAAGACAGAGATTGGAATACGTCAAGCAAATAATTGAGGACGTAGGTTGCAAGTGCTACTCTGAGATGAAGAGGTTATCACAGGAAAGGAATTCGTGGCGGGCCGCATCAAACCAGTCAGTAGACTGATGAGCAAAAAAAAAAGGGGGTGCATATAATGTAGAAATGTTCATTTCCGAATAGTCGTTACGTTTGTTAATAGTTCTGCCTCATAGCAACGATGGAGCACTGGTTTACAAAATATGCACCAAATAAATTTGCCAGTCTCGTTAATAGGGGAATACATTTTAAAAGGCTGTCTCTATATATTTCATGTTTATTTGCCCTGATAGCGTCATGGTATATCAAAGTATGTCATCACCCCGATTATGACCACCTGGATTAGTCGAAACGCTGTAGACGTCTACACCATAAGGTGATGCTAAATGCGGCTGATTGTTATTTATTTTCCTCAGAATCATTTCCATTTGTAGTTCCCCGTACTGTTCAATAGAAGATCACGATAATTACCAACCAGAATATGTATTGAATTAGAGTGTAATCTTTCCTACATAAACTAAGCCCATCGATCGCGAAAGTGAATTTCTAAAACGCAAAGAAGCGAATTTCTAATGGTAGTTACTTGCTTACGGATATACGAAGTAGTATATTTGCATCTAAACAACTTTCTGAAGATCACAGTGAAAGAATCAATCTACAAGCAAAATACGAAATAAAGAACGAAAGATGTGATTATGCTTTCGATTTTTCGAAAATATAGGTGAAGGAAGTCAATTATTTGTAAAGAACAGGTGGCGAAAAACAGACACACATGAGTAAACTTTTTTTTTTTAAGTTAATGCTGTCAACTTCTGGGTGTTACTCTCTAATCTCTTAACACACGTCTCATCGTCATGTTTCTTCTAGTCAGTGTTTGCCACAGATTGCTTTTGACCGCCGATTCTGCGTAACACCTCTTTTTTTTATCTTAACAGTCTACTTAATTTTCAGCATCCTTTTGTGGCACACAAACTAAATCTCTTTGATTCTGTTAATCTGGTGTTTTTCCTCATATTGATGATTCATTTTAGCAAAATTATGTGCGGTAGACGAATATTCACAGAAATATTATGCTTGAAGAATCAAATTTGCCAAGATCGCAAACAATTCATTTTATTACTACGACAGATCTACCCTGTCATCATCTGAAGTTGTAACATTATTTGGTATACACTTTTGCCACTATACTGAAAGTCACATAGAGATATTGGGTCATATAAAACGTTACAATATACGATGATTACAGCGTAGATCTATTGAAATCGGTAATAGTAATAAAAAGAATTGCTAGTGATCTTGACAAACTTGATGCTTCAGATCGCCCCCAACAATCTCAAACAAATATTAAAAGAAATGTATTTGTTAAATTAAGGCCCATGTATGACTTAGAGTTCATTTACAGAGTAAAAAATTGCTCAAATGGCTCTGAGCACTATGGGACTTAACATCTGGGGTCATCAGCCCCCTAGAACTTAGAACTACTTAAACCTAACTAACCTAAGGACATCACACACATCCATGCCCGAGGCAGGATTCGAACCTGCGCCTATAGCAGTCGCGCGGTTCCGGAATGAAGCGCCTAGAACCGCTCGGACACCGCGGCCGGCTTTTACAGCGTAATTCCCACTTTGGCTTTCTGCTGTTTAAGTTCTCCTTGCTTCCTTCGTCATACGTCACTTTGTATACAAGGTAGTGGAACTGTAGTTCATCTTCTATGCAGCCCCTAATGTTAGCTTTAAGTGTGTCGTTAATCTTATTTCCGATACTCGTCAATACTCTTCACTTTCTTTGGTTTAGTCTAAATCTATATTCTGTTGCCAGTAGACTGTTCATTCCATTCAGCAGGTTCTTTAATTCTTCCGATTTTCACAGAGGATAGTCAACGTATTCAGCGAATATTATTAATGATACCCTTCTACCCTGACCTTTAATCACCCTTCTGAATCTCTCTTTCATTTTCCTCATTGCTTCTTCGATATACTTTTGAACAGGCTGAGGAGAGAGACTTTATACTGACTTGCGCCTATCATCATCTGAGCACTTCACTCGTGGTGCTTAATTCTTATTATTCACTCTCTGTTCTTTTACGCATTGCAAATTGCCGGCTTTTCCTCACATCGTATGACTGTTTGCTGAGGATTTTAAACACCTTACTATACATAGCATTATAGGTCGTTTCTTTCATGGGCCGACAAAAGTCTCTCTATTTCTCCATGATTATGCTTCCGACATCATACGTGACGGTAGAACTGCCTCTCTAGTGTCTTTACCTTTCGCAAACCCAGCTCCATAGTTTTTTCGGTTTCTGGTATACAGTTCTGATCATCTGCCTCTGTACATCAGCTGGAAAACTACTTGTTTGGTCCTTCTCATATTTATCTGTCCTTACTACCTTTGAGAGGCTCGAAGTATGGCTCCAATCTCAAAGGCTCTACACACTGACTGCAATAATCGTTCAGTTGCAATTCCCTGCGGAGATTTTACAAATTCCGAAGCAACAATGTGTGCCCTTTCCACCTCGTTTTAGCGGAATAGCTATCAGGATTCGTCTGAAACTATCGTGAAATTAAAATTGTGGAGGCAGATTCGGTTTGAGCCTACGTCTTCAAACGCAACATCCAGTATTTTTACTGCATAAATACAGTCTTCAGAACAATTAGCAGTCAATCTTTCAAATACTAACAAATATGCATGGAAAGAGATTCAGATTTTGTAGCAGTTTTTATTCCCTATTTTTCTACAGCTCGAGTATCATACGAGGTGTGCAGGTAACAAAGACCAGAGCGGTCGTACTGTTCACTTGAAATTTATTTATTCATACCCTAAAGTTGGAGGAAAACGTAGTTGGAGGAGTTGTTAAATCCATTCATAGTTTTGTCTCCCTAGTTGATATAGGTATTATAAAGGAAAAAGTACCTAACCTACTTCGTATGTCAGCCAAGAAAGCAATAATATTTGAACGATTGCTCGTAAGATTTGGTTTGCATAACGTGTATGTTGTTGTCAGGATATTAACACTAGTCCTCAAGCGTCGTTTTTTACTTTTTGTTCTTGATTTACGTAACATTTCTGTAAGATTAGGCAGCCACGCACCTACCTTCAGTATTACTGTTGATGACTACATGCCTCCTATGCATCAATAACGTGCAGCAGGAATACAAAATACAACCAACTATTTACATTTTCGATTCATCTTTCTCATCAGTTCTACTGCTTCCTTCACGCCCCACAATTTCCTCAGTATTCTCACTGTACATGCTCTGTATTATTTCCACTTGTCATAATTATGAGTGCTGTCTGTCCTGAATGAAACTCAGAAAACAGTTTTCCAAGCATTTGGTAAATATTATGAAACTATTACTTTTTCATCAGTGTTAGTATTTTGAAACATTAACTGTTAGTTGTTTTGAAAACTGTATTCATAAGGTAAGTGATTCTCCTCAATGCCCATGTTATATGCAGTCGCATGTTCTAAACATTATTTGATTTAGGGCTTTTTATTTTCGAATATTCTCTTAAATGTACTACATTATTAGTTACTCGTACGGCTGGGATCTTTACTGTGTATAATTGAGTGCTGAAACCTGTGTTTGACTATAGCTGACGTCTCGGCATTTGTTGGAAGAGACGAGTTTGATGGAGTCACAGTTTTCAATAACTTTCTTTACCACATCGACGTAATATCTTCTCTTCCCTTTGTTTCATGCCCAGTGGTGTCTCCGGAAAGGAGACTACGAACCAGAATGCGTAACGTATTCGAAATGTTTCTGGCTCGAAGTAGTGCAGAGATTGTGGCAGACCTTGTATTTCTTTCCTGTTTACTTCTCAGTTCCGCCTCTACATTTCTATTTCACGAGCTACCTTTTGGTGTTTGATGGAGGACACGCTAGGTAGCATTATGGTTTACGCTCTTTCCTCTTCAAAAGGGAAGCAGAGTGCGGGTGAAAAGACTGTCGATGTCTTCTTAAGAGCTTGAGTTATATCGAGGAGATGCTGCAGAGATGGGATATCGACTGCTGTGACAGATTTTCAGCTGGTAATATGTCTCTGTTAACAAATGCTGTTCTGTCAGGCAGCATCAGCATCCAAACTGACTCTACGTGGAACGTAAGCTCTTGGAGTTTTACTGGTAAGGATCTCAACGATACTTAACGCTGCGTTTGCAGCACATTCTTTGGAGTTCTGTGGGTATTTCGTGGAGCACTCACGCTTACTAAACGAATCAGTGACGAAACGTGTAACACTTCTTTGAATTTTCTGTATCTCTTGTGTTAATTCCGCCTGGTTTGGGTCACAGACTGTGAAAATCATTTAAGAATCAGTCGGACGAATGTTTTGTAAACCACTTGTTTCTTGAACGAATTACATTTATTTAGGGTTCATCATATGAATTATACTCTGACGTAAGTTATTCCAATAAGTAGTTTTACGTAGTCGTTCCAATTTAAATCATTCCGGTTTAAATCATTCCTGCTGGCTAGTTGCCACTGATTCATATCCGATAGTGTAATCGAATAAGAACAAACCCTTCCACCAATAAAAGCACTATGCTTGTTTGTGCCTGGGATTAATTGCCGATCCTAACACCAAGCAGTAGCCTTCTACATCTCTCCCTGTATTTCTCTAGAAAGTTTTAGATTTTACTGATCACTGTCTTCATTATGTTGAGCTCCGCCGCTAGTAGACATGAATATTAATGACTACTGAAAAGTGCCACAGCTGTTTCAGTAGAAATTTATAAGGTTATGACCGCTTTCGTGGTTTTACATCATTAGGTCTAACGTTACATATGACAACCAGACGTTTTGTGATACGACCACAACACGTAACCCGATATTCTAAAAGAACAAGACCGGTCGTGTGTATTAAGACATCTGTGGTGGTTTCCACTGATCATTAATATTTCCCGTAGAAACAGCATTATCACTGAAGAACTCCACAGAGATTCCGACGGTATCAGCCTGATCGCTTATACGTACGTCGTGAGCGGTAAGGGTCCTGTAGCAATTTCGGGGTCTTTCGGAAGGTACTTCTCCATCTGACGATGTAGACGAATTACGAACAACACGGCGAGTTCTATCAGCTGCAACATGAATCCAGTTGCAAACTTGCTTGGATACTCCTTAAGCTCATATTTTGTTCAATAAAAGACATAGCGAAACCGTATTCCTGGAAGTGAAGGAGTAAAAACTGTATCTTCTCCAAATAATCATAACAACAGGGCATTAAGCGCATTCCGTGTTTCTGCAAGTGACTGACGTCAGAGACATAGACCTATATTTATACGCGTATATCCGACGTACTGGAAACGGAGACAATCTGCCTTTTTTTTTCAACCGTTTCAAACATTAGTATCTCCAACGTCCTGCGACAAACAGTTGCTAGGAGAAGAAGCAAAGAAGTTATTTCGGATCGTCTATATGGTATCATACGTGTACTTCATCAGGTCCTGATGCCTGTGCCCTGTCAACGAATTTAGTTCCTACTCCACTATCACTTATGTCAGTACCTTCTAGACTTTGCCCAACCACGTGACGCTAGGTGAAGCTACATATCTCTTCCAAGAGGAAGTGTCAACTCGTAGAACTCGGTAGCTACCGCTATTCTGGTAGACCATCAATGAAGCTGCAACGGATCCTCCACGCATCACTGAAACAAGTTTGCTTCATTTATCCATCCAGTTTCACCGTTCTCTAAACCATCGGATGCGTTTTGCACGGTGATGAGGTAAATGAGACAGTCTTGTGAAAGATACAGATGCTCATAAAGCACAACTACTAGTTGTAACTGATATTATGCATTAGGCGTAATGGTATCCCTGTCAAACTGTGATCAGAGGTTGTTTCACAGCCTATGCGTCGCTACAGGAACCATCCTGAGCTACGTTTAAATTTAGTTGACTGTTCTTGCCAAATGGCTCCTGCAGAAAGTATTAGGGAGTTCTTCCAGACGATCAATCAGTTGAGTCTGTCAAAATAAGATCGTTGCTTGTGTGAGTAGTACAGACGGTTCGTGGTAGGTTCTACAATATCATACGTCTCTACACGAGAGAGTACTTTTAATGAAAAACAGAATCTCCGGGACGAGCCTTGTTAGCTACGGAAGCGATGGTACTTAAGTGAACTGTTTGTCCTATTTCACTATTTTATCTGTAATGGATATAATAGTATGATCGGACTTGATGAGGGCTCTACAGGGTGATCAAAAAGTCAGTATAAATTTGAAAACTTAATAAACCACGGAGAAATGTAGATAGAGAGGTAAAAATTGACACACATGCTTGGACTGACACGGCGTTTTATTAGAACAAAAATAAGAAACTAAGTTCACAAAATGTCCGACAGATGGCACTGGACAGCAAAACTGCTATCGTGACGGGTGAGAGTTACGCCTATACGTTACAGAATCGCATCATCCCCAGCCTGGCTGATAAACACCTGCTGGAACGTACGATGATTATGCAGGATGGCGCTCCACCCCATATTGCTAGACGCGTGAAAGATCTCTTGCGAGCGTCGTTTGGTGATAATCGTGTGCTCAGCCGCCACTTTCATCATGCTTGGCGTCCCAGGTCCCCAGACCTCGGTCCGTGCGATTATTGGCGTTGGTTACCTGAAGTCGCAAGTGTATCGTGATCGACCGACATCGCTAGGGATGCTGAAAGACAACATCCGACGCCAATGCCTCACCATAACTCCGGACATGCTTTACTGTGCTGTTCACAACATTATTCCTCGACTACAGCTATTGTTGAGGAATGGTGGTGGACATATTGAGCATTTCCTGTAAAGAACATCATCTTCGCTTTGTCTTAATTTGTTATGCTAATTATTGCTACTCTTATCAGATGAAGCACAATCTGTCGGACATTTTATGAACGTTTGTATTTTTTCTGGTTCTAATAAAACCCAATGTCATTCCAAGTATATGTGTCAATTTGTACCTCTCTATCTACGTTATTCCGTGATTTATTCAGTTTTCAAATTTATACTGACTTTTTGATCACCCGGTATAACTGACACTTAAACTGTGGTACAACCTTGGTACATGACAAACTGAAAAGTTACGTAAACTGACTCATTTGCAGAGGATATGGTATCGCATTAGTAAAAGCAGCAACGAAAGAGCAAAGCCGCTGGCGACAATAGTTCAACGCCTGCTTCCCCCGTAAATACTCGTATTTCCGCCATACAGTAATGCTTACAAAACACTTGGTAGAAAACCAGAGGCAGCACGCATAGTGTGAGTGGACCACGTTCGTAACTTGGAAGGCAGATGCAGCCTGGGCGATAGAACGCCAGATTCCATTCCACTGTTCGTCTCCCAACTATTACCTCGCAATAAACTATTGATACACCAACTAACCAAAAAAGTAAAACACTTTTAACGGTAGAAGGAAACTAAATGAAACTTCACGAGTTGAGAGAGAATCGTACGTTATTTCAGTGATTGCAAATTAGAATCAAATTTGCTACGAATTTTGCGGTATGAGCCGACTTACGACTGCGACGTTACACCCCTCTGGCCTCGGTGGATGCACTGATACGGTTGGGGAGGCTGTCATTAAGCCGCTGTATCCTCTCTTGAGGCACGCTGGCCCAGTCCTTATACAGGAAAACAGCGATCTGCGATTATTATAAATAAACTGGAAGCAGTCTTGATCGCTTAACTTTTTTAATGGTGACAAGTTTCGATCTGTAATTTGTTGTAATTGGTTCTTGACATCCTTGATGCTGGCACTGGGGCGGAGTTCACGTCCGTGCTGGTCCCACGTATGTTCTATTATATACATGACTGAGGCTGAAAACATCCGTTATGTGTTGTTGCTATTAATTTACATCACTTGACAGATTCGTGCTTTACAACAACAACAACAGATTCGTGCTTTACAACAACAACAACAGATTCGTGACAGTTTAAGCCTGCAATGTTACTTACGTCTTATATTATTTGGTATATTATGGGAACCTGATGATGCTCAGACTACTGAAACTAGTTGTGAAATTTAAGTTTCTTACTAGCAGCTGAAAGCGATAATATGACATTTTTCAAATATGTATAGGAGCTCTGGGGCATCGCCTAGTGAATACATAGGCCTATTGACATATGAGTTTCTTGCTGGCCATGGGAGTCCCTACAAATCACTCAGATTGTTCACAGAGGCAAATGCCAGGTGTCGACGATCGCAGTCACGTTGAAAAATAGCTCTACTGTCGCATGACATATATCACACGAGGATACAGAATACCTGGATGTACCGCTTTACCGCTAAACTTTCGTCACCCACTACCGGCCGTGACCTGAAGTCATACCCGATGGGCCGGCCGTTGTGGCCGAGCGGTTCTAGGCGCTTCAGTCAGGAACCGCGCTGCTGCTACGGTCGCTGGTTCGAATCCTGCCTCGGGCATGGATGTGAGTGATGTCCTTAGGTTAGTTAGGTTTAAGTAGTTCTAAGTTCTAGGGGACAGATGTTAAGTCCCATAGTGCTCAGAGCCATATGAACCATCTGAAGCCATACCCGATGGCTCCTCACACCGTGATGCCAGGAGTAACTAACAGTGGTCAGCAGTCCGTGCTTCGCAGTCATGACATCACTCCAAAAGCAGCTGTTTGTATTGTGGTGTCAGCGACAGCTTAAGGATGGGACGATAATTTCCCAGTCCGGCCGCTCCTAATTTTCGACCAAGTGTGCGGGATGACACCTGAGTCCATTACTTGTTCTTGGACGGCAGGTACACGCATCAAAGGGTTACGGTGCGATCCCTCCTTTGCGGCATTCGACCAGTATGCCTACCCTGACATTCTCATGCAGTCGGTCATCAGGTCAATGACACATACGAATTCCATCAAATCAGGATATCGCACGATTCGACGGACCAGACAAACGGATACCCACAATGAGGCCCCTTTCAAACTCTGTCAGGTGCCAATAGCGCTGTGTCACCTGAGTACACGGTCTCTCCGCGTCCTTCACAGCGATCACAACGGCTGACGCTGTACACGACACTTGTATACCTGGTAACGGCGCTAAACAAGATGTGACACTATTTCCCGCACTACCTGTCACAGAGAACTGCAACTGTTATCGTTTACATCCCATCCCGATGGCGCGTGCATGTAAGAAGCTACATTATCATCCAACAATGTCTCCTAGTTACCTCACCTTTTTTTGTCAGACGGTGTTTCAACCCAAAAAGAGGAATTCACATGGGCACTAAAAAACATGAAATATGTCAATAAGAAGTACCCCCTTGCAAATGTCATGTCTCAATTGTTAGCTAGAATGTCACACATGTAATGATTCGTGTTTATTTTACCTTACTCCAGTTTTCAGTTCCTTGAATACTTGAGTTCCTAAATGTATCTGCCGTTTCATTCTTCTATTAGGAGCAACCTTAAAATCAAAAGAACTTTTTATCTTATTTCAGCTACTTAACGCCTCAGATGATGTTCGGAGTCCACTGCCAAACAAAAGTGTTTAGTAGACCTTTACACACACATACGTTTTGCTCATAGACGTTTTCTGATGTGTACTGCTTCAAACACAACGGTAAGGGGAGGTTAGCCACAGCGTGGCGCAGCAGCTGTCGTCCTAGGGGATCTGGACAGGATCAAAAATGAGATTTTCACTCTACAGCGGAGTGTGCGCAGATATGAAACTTTCTAGCAGATTAAAAGTATGTGCTGGACCGAGATTCGAACTCAGGACCTTTGTACACTCCTGGAAATTGAAATAAGAACACCGTGAATTCATTGTCCCAGGAAGGGGAAACTTTATTGACACATTCCTGGGGTCAGATACATCACATGATCACACTGACAGAACCACAGGCACATAGACACAGGCAACAGAGCATGCACAATGTCGGCACTAGTACAGTGTATATCCACCTTTCGCAGCAATGCAGGCTGCTATTCTCCCATGGAGACGATCGTAGACATGCTGGATGTAGTCCTGTGGAACGGCTTGCCATGTCATTTCCACCTGGCGCCTCAGTTGGACCAGCGTTCGTGCTGGACGTGCAGACCGCGTGAGACGACGCTTCATCCAGTCCCAAACATGCTCAATGGGGGACAGATCCGGAGAACTTGCTGGCCAGGGTAGTTGACTTACACCTTCTAGAGCACGTTGGGTGGCACGGGATACATGCGGACGTGCATTGTCCTGTTGGAACAGCAAGTTCCCTTGCCGGTCTAGGAATGGTAGAACGATGGGTTCGATGACGGTTTGGATGTACCGTGCACTATTCAGTGTCCCCTCGACGATCACCAGTGGTGTACGGCCAGTGTAGGAGATCGCTCCCCACACCATGATGCCGGGTGTTGGCCCTGTGTGCCTCGGTCGTATGCAGTCCTGATTGTGGCACTCACCTGCACGGCGCCAAACACGCATACGACCATCATTGGCACCAAGGCAGAAGCGACTCTCATCGCTGAAGACGACACGTCTCCATTCGTCCCTCCATTCACGCCTGTCGCGACACCACTGGAGGCGGGCTGCACGATGTTGGGGCGTGAGCGGAAGACGGCCTAACGGTGTGCGGGACCGTAGCCCAGCTTCATGGAGACGGTTGCGAATGGTCCTCGCCGATACCCCAGGAGCAACAGTGTCCCTAATTTGCTGGGAAGTGGCGGTGCGGTCCCCTACGGCACTGCGTAGGATCCTACGGTCTTGGCGTGCATCCGTGCGTCGCTGCGGTCCGGTCCCAGGTCGACGGGCACGTGCACCTTCCGCCGACCACTGGCGACAACATCGATGTACTGTGGAGACCTCACGCCCCACGTGTTGAGCAATTCGGCGGTACGTCCACCCGGCCTCCCGCATGCCCACTATACGCCCTCGCTCAAAGTCCGTCAACTGCACATACGGTTCACGTCCACGCTGTCGCGGCATGCTACCAGTGTTAAAGACAGCGATGGAGCTCCGTATGCCACGGCAAACTGGCTGACACTGACGGCGGCGGTGCACAAATGCTGCGCAGCTAGCGCCATTCGACGGCCAACACCGCGGTTCCTGGTGTGTCCGCTGTGCCGTGCGTGTGATCATTGCTTGTACAGCCCTCTCGCAGTGTCCGGAGCAAGTATGGTGGGTCTGACACACCGGTGTCAATGTGTTCTTTTTTCCATTTCCAGGAGTGTATTTTGCAGGCAACTGCTCTACCAAATTCTTTTAATCTCATTTTGTTAGATTTCGTTCGTTGCGTTTGCTCGGTGCGGACGTCGTAAGACACCCGATTAAGTTCGTTGTTGTCCGCAGCTCGTGGTCGTGAGGTAGCGTTCTCGCTTCCCGCGCTCGGGTTCGCGGGTTCGATTCCCGGCGGGGTCAGGGATTTTCTCTGCCGCGTGATAACTGGGTGTTGTATGATATCCTTAGGTTAGTTAGGTTTAAGTAGTTTAAGTTGTAGGGGACTGATGACCGTAGATGTTAAGTCCCATAGTGCTCGGAGCCATTTTGTTTAAGTTCGTTGTTAATCGATTAATTCAGTCTTTTTATTACAAAGGGCAGTTAAACCCTCTGACCGAGCACGCTGACCTACCGTGCCGGCTAACTGAGCTACCCAAGCACAACTCACCAGCGATCTTCACAGTTTGGTAGAGAACTTGCCCACGAAAGGCAAATGTCCTGAGTTCAAGTCTCGGTCCACCACTTAGTTTTAATCTGCTAGGAAGTTTCATATCAGCGCACACTCCGCTGCAGAGTGAAAATCCCATTCTGGAAACATCCCCCAGGCTGTGGCTATGTCATGTCTCCGCAATATCCTTTCCTCCAAGAGTGGTAGATCTGCAAGGTTTGCAGGAGAGCTTTTGTGTAGGCTGGAAGGTAGGAGACGAGGTACTGGCAGTATTGAAGCCGTGAGGATGGGTCGTGTGTCGTGCTTGGGTAGATCAGTTGGTAGAGCACTTGCCAGCGAAAGGCAACGATCCCGAGTTCAAGTCTCGGTCCGGCACTCAGTTTTAATCCGTCAGGAAGTTTCAGGATCAGAAAAGATTAGTGACACTTAAATACAACAAACAGAAGTTTTATTCAATTTATAGCTTTCTCCAAGAGCAAACAGGCAATGAATTCCAACTATTGCAAGAAGCTAAAAGACCATCATGCAGGGCGAGGCTCCCGCTACTAATGTACGAGCGAACTGTCGAAAGCTGACTAAGACTGAAGACTGCCAACGACTGCGACTGAGACTGGTCGTGTAGCTGCCGCCGCCAATTCTTTAATGTGGTGGCCGAGGACGCTCTCAGTCGCAGCTGCTGAAAGCGTGGAACAGCGGGCACCCTTCATTGGATCGGCCGGGACCTCGCGCGGCCTGTATCGGCGTTCGTCGGAGATGTGAGTTTCCGTTGCCAGCTGTGAGACGCCGGTGATAGTGGAATCAATCAGTGAAACCACATTTTCTAATGTTATCGAATCGCCTTTCAGTGGGTTGCCATCACGGACGTTTCTTATCTCCTGGAATCCACGAAAGAACATCAATAATCTACTTGCCATCAATTCCTCTGACTACATTTCTCGCCAATCTCCAGAATCCAGTAGAGTAATAATTACATATTCCACTTAGATTTGTCATTAATCTGTTTCTTTGTTTTCGTATCTTTCCTCGTTAGTCCAACCGTGCGTCTTGTCACTGTAAACTGAGAAAACAGGTTTTTGTATGGCGTTCATGTTAGAAGTCTATATCTGTAAGTCAGAACTAGTAACGCACACTGATCATAAAACATTATTTACAAACACTTTGGGACATTAATTTGGAAAACATGATCTACTTTCCCTAAAGGCCTTAAGCCATTTTTATTCTGCAATTTATGCATTCTCTTTCTGTTGTCTAGCACTCTGAAAATGAGGGTAGAGGAGCAGATGTAGAACTACTGAATCGCTGTTGTACGTTGTAAGCCACGTCTTAGTGGAGATGGTTTGCCGTAGCCTTCCTCCGACATGCTACGAAATGCAAAGTGTGTGTCACGCATATGGTTCAAATGGCTCTGAGCACTACGGGACTTAACTTCTGAGGTCATCAGTCCCCTAGAACTTAGAACTACTTAAACCTAACTAACCTAAGGACATCACACACATCCATGCCCGAAGCAAGATTCGAACCTGCGACCGTAGCGGTCACGCGGTCCCAGACTGAATCGCCTAGAACCGCTCGGCCACACCGGCCGGCCACGCGCATGGCTGTGATGAGTGCATTAACAGTGTAGCGTTGGATTTATGTTGTAACGGATGAAGGGAAGGCAAGGAGGACGCCGAACTTGACGTCCTCTTCCGACCGGCGTATCACCATCGAATAGCGTCACGGGCTCTCACTTCATGAGACAATTCGGAGAGTTTTGGAATTTAATCCAGGACATTTGCGCAAAGACTAGTAGTCAAGAAGTTTACAACATCACCTCCCTCCACTTGCCGACTAAATACTGGCAGTGAATGTTTTCCACCACCAGGATTCGAACAGACGCACCAGCAAGTAAAAGTCCTCTACACAAACTTGTATTAGCGACCTCTGCGATGTTGTTGTTGTTGTGGTCTTCAGTCCTGAGACTGGTTTGATGCAGCTCTCCATGCTACTCTATCCTGTGCAAGCTTCTTCATCTCCCAGTACCTACGGCAGCCTACATCCTCCCTCTACGATTTTTACCCTCCACGCTGCCTTCCAGTACTAAATTGGTGATCCCTTGATGCCTCCGAACATGTCGTACCAACTGGTCCCTTCTTCTAGTCAAGTTATGCCACAAAATCCTCTTCTCCCCAGTTCTATCCAATACCTACTCATGGACATGTGCGGGTATGGCGAGACATCCTCATGAATCCATGGACCATGCATATCATGACAGGGGACTGTTAAAGCTGGTAGAGGCTCTGTAATGGTGTGAGGCGTGTGTGGCTGGAGTGATGTGAGACCCCTGATATATCTAGATATGACTCTGACAGGTGACAGATACATAAGCATCCTGTCTGATCACCTGAATCCATTCATTTCCATTGTGCATTCCGACGGACTTGGGCAACTCCAGCACAATGATGTGGCACCCCACAGGTGCATTATAGCTACAGAGTGGCTACAAGAACACCCTTCTGAGTTTAGACACTTCTGCTGGCCGCCAGACTCCCCAGACATGAACATTACTGAGCATACCCGGGATGCCTTGCAACGTGCAGTTCAGAAGAGATCTCCACCCCCTTGTACTTTCACAGATTTGTGGACAGCCCTGAAGGATCCATGGTATCAATTCGCTCCAGCACTACTTCAGACATTAGCCGAGTCCATGCCACGTCGTGTTGCGGCACTTCTGCGTGCTCGAGGGGGGCCTATATGATATTAAGCAGGTGTACCAGTTTCTTTGGCTCTTCAGTGTTTGTATGAAGTTTTTCGGAAGTCGCTAAGTGCTCTCATCTACGAATATTGGATGAATGTAGTCTGGGTAACTGATGTGTCGTTAATTACACTGCTTAAAGCTGTATCCAGTTTCTAGCTGTAATCATTGTCTTAGGGTGTTAAACCTGTAAGATAAGAATATAAACAAAAGTTTATCGCAGCATTTTAAATTTTTTAGTTCAGTCAGTAATTGTATGGAATCCGGATACCAAATTTTTGTTGCCTCTGGAAGCTATTAGAAAGACAACATGTTTTATTATTTATTTTATGGCCTTCATTGGACACTCTAGTCAAAAATACAAATTTGTAAACATAAAACTTAGCCCAACAGTAACTTAATATGATATTTAGGTAATATAATTATTAGAGTCTATTCTTGTATGAAACGTGTTTTGCTCTTCTGTCTGCCCAATATTTCTTCATTCTTTCAGGTATTTTCTTTCTTTCTTCATCTGAGACCCCTCTTCCTGTACTCCTTTTATTGATTTTCATTTGTAGTCTGGTTAGCGGGTCTTGCAGTATTCTGGTTTTCTCTGTCTTGTTTTTTAGGTCATCTACTGTAATTTGGAGGTCTTTTATATCTTCCTTAATTTCTGTGATCCATTTAATGTCTCCCTGGCTATTCCACAATTTCTGAATTATTTTTTTACTAATTCTGTTTTCTGGAGTTCTTATCAGATGTCCAAAGAATGAGATGCGTTTCTTCCTGATCGTGCTCATGACTGGTTCTATTTTCTTATATACTGTTTCATGTGATGCTGTTCTCCAATCTCCATTTATTTTATACTGTTTATTTATACATGTCCTAATTATTCTTCTTTCTATCTTTAGTATTCTGTCAATTTCTGCTGTATTAGTTGCTTTGAAGATAGTTTCAGCTGCATACGTTATTTCTGGTTGTGTAACTGTTTTGTAGTGTTTTAATTTTGCATCTATAGATAGGCTTTTGTTGTTGCATGTAGTTTTGGTAATGTAATTTTCGTAGGTCAGGTTTTTTTATTCTATTCTGCCATGATGGCTTCTCATTTAGATGTATGTTATTATTTCGCCTAAATGGTTCACTTGCCTCTGAGCACTATGGGACTCAACTTCTGAGGTCATCAGTCCCCTAGAACTTAGAACTATTTAAACCTAACTAACCTAAGGACATCACACACATCCATGCCAGAGGCAGGATTCGAACTACGCCCGTAGCAGTCGCGCGGTTCCGGACTGAAACGCCTAGAACCGCACGGCCACAGCGGCGGCAATTCGCCTAAATATTTAAATTTATCAACAATTTTGATTTCCTGTTCTCCTATTGTAATTTTATTTGCAAGTGGTGGATCAGTTAGCATAATCTCTATTTTTTCAAATGATATTCTAATGCCTACTTCCTCTGCTATTTCTTGTAGTGATTTCACTTGTTGCCTGGCTTCTTGAACGGTGTTGGCTAAGACAGGAAGATCATCAGCGAATCCCAAGCAGTTTACGCTAATATCATCTTTTGCACTTCCAGTTCTTATCATCTCTGGATAGTCCTTGTAACAATATACGCACCAAGAACAATGAACCGTGCTGGCCTTTTAGTAATGTAGATAGATTTTGTAATCCGCCACAAAATAATTGGCAACGTGATCTCAAGTATGGAAGCAACAAGAAATTAGACAGTTTTTCGACGGTTTACCTAACGTGTAAGACAAATGCCGGGCGCCTTCCTGGAATCCTGAGACGCGGCCAGAGCACCATCTCTGCGCCTTTCCCACTCCAGCCGAGCTCAAAGCGCTGCATCACCGACGACCTCGCTCTCAGAGAGGCGTTCAACTCTGGCATTCCTCGTCCCCCCGCACCTGACCTTCGCGCTGGAACAACGCAGACGCGCCACCGCTCCAAAAGGAAGTCACCGCGGCGCGTCACTGACATTCATGCGCCGCCCGGCGGAGCTCCACTTGGACAAGTGGCGGCGCATGCGAATGAGGCCCGGCGGGCCGCATTACCCGCCATTAGCGCGGCCACTTTGCATTCGGCGTCCGCTGGAGGCGTCCACCGCGGCCATAAATCGTGGCGTCGGGAGGCGAGGCGCGGTAGCTCCCGGTAAGGAGAAGCGACTCCGGACCGGCTTCTTGTCTCTGGCAGTGCGCGGCATTCCCAACGTCGGCAGGTGAACACAAGGCGCTCGGCCTTGGGGGGACCGCTTCTTGCGAAGAGACCAGCTGCGCTTCTGTGCCCCCTCTCCTTACGTCCGCGAGTCACTGCTGGCCGCTGCACGGAAACGCAGCTTTTGTTGAAAACTAACTCGGAGGTTGCCTTGAATTCTTCTGGGAACACTTTCCGTGAGGTGTGCGAGAGTTGGCGAAGATGTGGCAGCCTATTCCTCCTCAAGAGGCGAAACCAGAGGAGAAGGCTGAAGTCTACAGTGACGTTGACATTCTCATCACAAATTAACGTGATCTACATCTACATCTACATTTATACTCCGCAAGCCACCCAACGGTGTGTGGCAGAGGGCACTTTATGTGCCACTGTCATTTTGGGATTCGTGCCAAGCGTTTGCTAGAGTCCCTTGGTGTGGAGCGTGTGGCACCCCAACTCCAGGGTTTTACCCGCCTGCCTCCCTGATTGCTCCAGAGGCCCAGCGTCCTTTTAGACTTGTCAGAGTACCGGAGGAGCTGCACTCCTGCGTTTGTTTTTACCTCCTTATTTTACGATATTTTAAACCAGCATCCCGACCATGTACCAGTATTTACGGATGGCTCTAAACAGGGGGACTCTGTTGGTTGTGCTGTTGTTTTCCATGATCGAGTCGTCAAGTTACGGCTTCCTGCGGCGTTTACCATCTTTAATGCCGAATTGCTTGCGATCTTGCGGGCATTGGAGCAGATGAGATGTGTTCCCAGTCTTAAGTTTCTCATCTGTTCTGACTCCCTGAGTACCCTTCAGACCATGCAACACTTGTACCCAGTGGATACGGTCGTCCAGAAGATACATGATACCCTACTCTACCTGCAACGGCAGGGGAAGGAGGTTTCTTTCTGCTGGGTGCCGGGGCATGTGGGTATTAGGGGAAACGAACTGGCGGATGTGGATGCCAAAGATGCATGTTCTCTCCCTCACATTGTTGAATGTGCCGTCCCCCTCCATGCTGTTACCTCCCTTTTGCATTTTCGTGTTATGCGTCAATGGGAAGAGGAGTGGCTGGCAGTCGGTGAAAATAAGCTGCGTCTGGTCAAGGCCACCACGCGGCCATGGCGTACGTCCTACCAGTCACGCAGGTGGGATGAGGTTCTCCTCACTCGCCTCCGCATCGGGCACAGTCCCATAACGCATGGTTTCTTACTCCGGCGGGAGGACCCCGCAATCTGCAGTGCTTGTGGCGTCCAGATTACCGTCCGCCACATTTTACTTGACTGTCTTTTATTCTCTGACCAGAGGGCGGTGGTTTCCTTGCCACCGGTTTTGCCCTCTATTTTGCAATCCGACGCAACGACTGTGGTTAAGGTCTTACGGTTTTGTGTCCTGTCCAATTTGTTGCCGCGGATTTTAGGTAGAGGATTTTAATGTGCTGCTGGGTGACCGGCTCACCCAGGTTTTAGGTAACAGGTCCCTCAGGCACGATTACCTACTTGTTTCACTTCGATTTCTGTTCTCTTTTCCTTGTGTTTCCTTTTTTTAGTGCGTTTCTTCTCCTCTTGTTTCGCCTCTGTATGTGAGGATTTGGAACTGCGTCAGGTCTATGTCTTTTAGCCGTTCTCCTTGTTCGCTGTCCGTCTTCATCCCTTCACCGCATGTGTTCCTGTTTCTATGCGTTTGGGCGCTGATGACCATCCTGTTTAGAGCCCGAAAACCTCAAACCACACACACACATTATCTCCCTTTCCTGTTCCAGTCGCGTATGGTTCGCGGGAAGAACGACTGCCGGAAAGCCTCCGTGCGCACTCGAATCTCTCTAAATTTTACATTCGTGATCTCCTCGGGAGGTATAAGTAGGGGGAAGTAATATATTCGATACCTCACCCAGAAACGCACCCTTTCGAAACCTGGACAGCAAGCTACATCGCGATGCAGAGCGCCTCTCTTGCAGAGTCTACCACTTCAGTTTGCTAAACATCTCCGTAACGCTATCACGCTTACCAAATAACCCTGTGACGAAACGCGCCGCTCTTCTTTAGATCTTCTCTATCTCCTTCGTCAACCCGACCTGGTACGGATCTCACACTGATGAGCAATACTCAAGTATAGGTCGACCGAGTGTTTTGCAAGCCACCTCCTTTGTTGATGGACTACATTTTCTAAGGACTATCCCAATTAATCTCAACGTGGCACCCGCCTTACCAACAGTTAATTTTATATGATCATTCCACTTCAAATCGTTCGGCACGCATACTCCCAGATATTTTACAGAAGTAACTGCTACCAGTGTTTGTTCCGCTATCATATAATCATACAATAAAGGATCCTTCTTTCTATGCATTCGCAAGACATTGCATTTGTCTATGTTAAGGGTCAGTTGACACTTCCTGTACCAAGTGCCTATCCGCAGCAGATCTTCCTGCATTTCGCTGCAATTTTCTAATGCTGCAACTTCTCTGTATACTACAGCATCATCCGCGAAAAGCCGCATGCAACTTCCGACACAATCTACTAGGTCATTTATATATATTGTGAAAAGCAATGGTCCCGTAACACTCTCCTGTGGCACGCCAGAGGTTACTTTAACGTCTACAGACGTCTCGTTATTGATAACAACACGCTGTGTTCTGTTTGCTAAAAACTCTTCAACCCAGCCACACAGCTGGTCTGATATTCCGTAGGCTCTTACGTTGTTTATCAGGCGACAGTGCGGAACCGTATCGAACGCCTTCCGGAAGTCAAGGAAAGTGGCTTCTACCTGGGAGCTTGTATCTAATATTTTCTGGGTCTCATGAACAAATAAAGCGAGTTGGGTCTCACACGATCGCTGTTTCCGGAATCCATGTTGATTCCTACAGAGTAGTTTCTGGGTTTTGAGAAATGACATGATACGCGAGCAAAAAACATGTTTTAAAACTCTACGTCAGATCGATTTCAGAGATGTAGGCCTATAATTTGGCGCATCTTCGCGACGACCCTCCTTTGGTTTCAGGTCTAGACAATGGGCCGGCCACTCCGTTTCTGGAATGTTACTGTCCACAGACCATTGACTCACAGATGTTGCATTATGACAAGTTGCAGCGTCATGCACGATCCACAGAGGCCAGTTGTTTGTCTACATGAGATAAGTAAGGATTAAAGTTTTAATATTTCCCACAAAAAGATTGTTATTGTATACTTCAAAGGAAAGGCCCAGATCGTTCCAAAATAGTGCTAAATGTGCATGCCTTAGAACAAATTTCGTATTTTAACTCCAGAGATTGTGACGTAAGCTACTACGTTCAAAATAACATTAAGAAAAATTGAATAAATATGAAGTTATGTGAGGGACAAAGGGCACAACGCTATGGAACGTAGTTTGGAAAGAAATAAAAATAAAATAGGATAAGCTAATGCGTGCAACTGTTTTGAATGCTCTGAGTTCCGGGCAACACGAAAGCAAGGCGAAACGAGTGTAATAGGCCACGTATGAGGGAGTGAGGTATCAGACTGAAGATATCGGAATTGGTCAGAAATTAATTCATTTAACAAATTAATGAAACAAAATGGAGGAAAACGACTAAAACATATAAAAACCAAGAGCCCTTTTTTGCCTACCGAGGCTTGTGCCATGAGTCACATATGATGTTTATATTTATGTATGGAGATTACATACTACTTGTTTCTTGTGTGGAACAGGTATCTCGTTATACAGAGTCCATAACACTCACTGCTCACGACTTTAGAGTAACATAACATGATAAATACGATCGCATTATCCATATATGTATACTGTCTGATTCTGTCAGTTTGTATTACATATGACGACCGATTATCCTGGGATAACTTGTATCATTGTTCCATTGGACTGAATAACGAACTACCCGTCTCATAAAAATTGTGATGCCATTGGGCAGTCGTACACTAATCAATGTATTGGGCGATGATCTGAAGGTGGCTTGTTGATAAGACGAAACTAGTAATCAAATAACATTAATTTTAGATCTAGACTATCAAGGGTTTTTCTGAATCCACGGCCTTACCTCATTAAAGTTCACTGTTCATCAATAAGCCTCATGGTACCAGAAGTATGCAATGCTTTGGCACAAGGACTAAAGGATTTCATTACGAGAGGTTTGAAATAGGAATACAAAATTTATTTCTATTTCATTTTTGTTCACACCACTGTTTACACTATCAACTTCTGCTTCAGGTACTTCAAACTCGCCGCCCGGAGTGGCCGAGCGGTTCTAGGCGTTTCAGTCTGGAACCGCGCAACCGCTACGGTCGCAGGTTCGAATCCTGCCTCGGGCATGGATGTGTGTGATGTCTTTAGGTTAGTTACGTTTAAGTAGTTCTAAGTTCTAGGGGGCTGATGACCGCAGAAGTTAAGTCCCATAGTGCTCAGAGCCATTAGAATCATTTTGAACTTCAAACTCACACCATGTAGTTGAAGAGCCATTTGCGCTACGTTGCTTTGTATCTGGTATAGTTTCGAAGATTTCGGAATTTCTTGTACGCTTCATCAAAGAGTGATTTTTGAGTTCTTCCACACTAGTTTCCCAACTATTTTTTCAGGCTGTGATCCTTGTATACATTACTTTCGACGTCCCTTAGCTTTGGTGGTAGATGTATCGCATTTACAAAATTCGTAGTTCTCGTTTGTCTACTTTTCCGTTGCTGTTCAGAACAAGCTCATGACAACAAACAACTGTAAAACATGTGACTATATGTACGTGCAGGAACTTTCGAGCAATGGTGTTACGATATTATTTCTGTTGAGAAACGTGACCGACAAAGATAGATCTTGGCCTGCGTTACAAAATATTCTCCACACTTGGTGGACAACACTGGCAACCCCACGGCATCTAACTGCAACAGAGTGCAGTATCAGCAAAATTTTCCACCCGTACCAAAAAATGTAATAAAACAGAGCGCCTACAGTCGTCCTTGTGATGTTATTTATTATATGGCTGCCAGTTTCGGTGTTTCAGTGCACCATCTCCAGACCTTAACTGATGCTGTGGGGTTTAACTCCAATCGTATACACGAGTCATCAGTGGCCAGCAACTATGAACTGGTTTCCGCAGACTACCTGTAACAACGATGTCGTGTCTCAAACCATCAATTACCCCTCACCATCAAATAAGGCCTGGAGATGTTGCACTGAAACAACGAAACTGGCAGCCATATAATAAATAACCTCACAAATCGGCTGTGGGTGTTTCATTTTAATACATAAGTGAATGGCCGAAGTCCCTCAGACCTCCAATCAGAAGGATGGACATGTAAATGCCGCAAAATTTCCGTGTCTTGCAGCCACATTGCAGCAATGTAGACGGTAATGCTAATGCCGCTAAAACTTGACGTAAAATATGGTGCACCCAAACAGTCTACAGCTGGCCCCAATTTCCTTCAAGATGTGGCGAGTATTGCTCTCTAGTCTCTTAGTAAAGAGAAACAGAACATTCTTAGCGCTTTACGATCGTCCACTCTTCGGTTTGTCTGCGATGGAGCCAGTTTCATCAAATTTTTCGAGATGGGTTGTCTGCATGTGTGGCGTTGCTTGAAATCCACCAGTAGCTACCAGGACGATCTCCATGGGTTTAGGCTACGCTAACGACATCAGCTTTCAAGACACCTGTAAGGAAGAAACATCAATCAGAACACGAGAATGAATGAAGCTATGTTCGAACGAAGACCACCAGTAGTCCTCGTGTAACCTAATTCTCTACATGTCTGATAGCTGCTGGCCACCATAAACCTACTGTTCACATGCAGACGGCTGTCTCGGTATCAATCTGAACACGCTGTTCTAATCATGTGTAATGCGGTCGCTCGCCTTTTGTACGAAGAGGCAAACCGAGGGTGTTTCAAAAGAATGTACGTATTTCGAACTCACATTTTAATTAACGTGTAAGAAGTACCACTATGAAGTTTGGGACACATATTTACGAATCTTTCAAGTTTAGATTACAGATATTCAATATGTTCTTCATCAGCGACACGAACAATACAACATCGACACTCGAATTCATACCGTACTCGGGTAAGCACTCATGTTAAGGCAGCATGGTTCCTGTTCTTCAACTCTTCTAGGTTCTCTGGTAGCGTTGGTGCATAGACGTTCTTCTTAATGAAATCGCACAGGAAGAAGTCACAAGTGCGTCAAATCCGGTGACCTTGAAAGTCAGCTGTAAAAAGTTTTCGAAGCTGTTTGAGACCAATCCAACGGCTCGAAACAGTTTCATTCAGATATTCACACACTTGGCGAATCAAGTGAGTGGGTGCCCGTCTTGTTGAAAAATGAAGTTGTCCTCCTTCAGTCCCGGGAACAACCGGTTTTATAACATAACAAGGTACTGCTAACCGTTACACGTACTTCCGTGAAAGAAGAATGGGCCGTAAACAGATGAGTAGGATATTGCACGAAATTTTGGTGTACATGTTGTGTGCATGTGGGTTCTGTAAGCCCTAAATTCGCACATTGTGTTCTTTTACTTTGCCACTAAGGTGAAAAAGCGCCTCATCAGTGAACACAATGCGTTGTGCGTATGTGTTATCATTGTCTACGTATGCATACATACTCCGCAGGCTACCTGCAGTGCGTGGCGGAGGGTACCCTGCACCGCTACTAATCATATCCTTTCCTATTCCACTCGCAAATAGAGCAAGGGAAAAACAACTGACTATACGCTTCCGTGTAAATGCTAATTTCACGTCTCCTATCTTCGTGGTCCTTAAACAAATTGTATGTTGGCGGCAGTATAACCGTTCTGCAGTCAGCTTCAAATGACAGTTCTCTAAATTTTCTCAGGAAAGTTTCGCGAAAAGAACATCGTCTTTCCTCCAAGGTTCAAAATGGTTCAAAAGGCTCCGAGCACTATGGGACTCAACATCTGAGGTCATCAGTCCCCTAGAACTTAGAACTACTTAAACCTAACCAACCTAAGGACATCACACACATCCATTACCGAGGCAGGATTCGAACCTGCGACCGTAGCGGTCAAGCGGTTCCAGACTGAAGCGCCTAGAACCGCTCGGCCACCCCAGCCGGCTTTCCTCCAAGGATTCCCATTTGATTTCCTGAAGCATCACTGTAACAGCTGTGTGTTGTTCGAACCTACTGGTAACAAATCAAGCAGCTCAAGAATAGGCCGCACTAATGTCTTATAAGCGCTCTGCTTTACAGATGAACAATACTTTCCCAACCTTCTCCCCATAAACCGTAATGACAATTCGCCCACCCTATCCTGACATGCTCGTTCCATTTCAGATCGCTTTGCAACGTTACGCCCAGTTATTTAAACGACGTGACTATGTCAAGCAGAACACTACTAATGCTATATCCGAAGATTATGGGTTTGATTTTCCCATGCATCGGCGTTGACTTACACTTTTCTATACTTAGAGTTAGGTGTCATTCGTCACACCAACTAAAAATGCTGTCTGAGTTATCTTGTATCCTGCTACAGTCACCCAATTCCGACACCTTATCGTATACCGCAGCACTATCACCAAATAGCCGCAGATTCCTGCCCAACCTATCCCCCAGATCATTCACGTACATAGAAAATAATAGCAGTCCTGTACTACAAAACTGTCAACAGCATTCTGAAGTACGTCAGAAAATGCCACACGTTTGAGCTTGTCGTCATGACGTTAAGGCTTTAACAGCTGCAACCTGTGCTTATTCATAACCAACCGACGTCTCGAAACACCCCATATTGTTGTTGTAGACAGCTGTAACTCCCCATTGGCACGACTAGTTGTTTCAGTTGGACTACGTTGAAGAGCGGTTTGATTTGGTGTGAGATTTTAGTCGGAAATGTGGGAAGGACTATTTCCTTCACATACACATCCTGTGTCTACAAACTGTCGATACTATCTGCTAATGTTCCATTCATCCCGAGGATCAGTTTGGTAACTCAACCTCAAATGCCTTTGCACTGTACTCGCGGAAAGCACGAAATTACATTTTGCTGCGGAGTAGCCGTTTCGCAGCACGTGACGGTATTCAAGTACACAGGAGACTACCGAAATCTACCGCCAACGAGTATAAGCTAACAATGTATTCATTCCACAAATACCTGAGCCGTCGCACAGTGACAAATTTGAGAACAAAATACATTTTAATACGTATATTGACGGTATATTAAGAGCGTATATCGTTCTTGAAACGCTCTGTATTTAAGAAATTTATTCGTATTTTCAGAACCTTTTGGGCATTAGCTGCATTTGGTATGAAAGTATTACCTACTGGTGACAAATGAAAATTTTCGAACCCGGATTTCCCGCTTTATATGAGGGGCGTTCAGTAAGTACTATAACACTACCTTTTTCTCGGAAAATTTCGGTTGAAAAAATTCTCAATTTTTATTGAAATGCTCCCACTTGAGACCGTACAGTTTCACGAGGTTCTGATGGGTGGTGACGCTATACTACTCTATTCTATCGCTTGCGCCTTTCTCCCGCATTCTCCGCGGGGTTGGCGTGGTTAAATCGAATTTGGCTTGTTAATATGAAGGGGTGGCCAGATACCCTTCCTGCCACCACCCCATACCCCCCCGGGACGGAATCAGAGTACCCCATTTGTCTGCGTCTAGTGTAAATTATGGAAAAGTGCGGATGTGTTGCAAATGTCTGTGAGTCGTGTAACTGAGGCGGGACGTGGGAAACAGTCTGGTATTCACCTAGAGCGATGTGGAAAACCGACTAAAAATCACATCCAGGCTGCCCGGCACACCGGCCCTCGTCGTTAATCTGGCGGGCGGATTCGATCTGGGGCCGGCGCGCTTACCCGAGTCCAGGAAGCAGCTCATTAGCGCTCTCGGCTAACCTGGGGGGTGTGGTGACACGGTACATGGCCCTCAAAATGGCGTCCGCAACGGAGGTGAGTTCCAACCAGAGAACTCTCATTGAGATTATTTTGATGGAAAGCCAGAGCATCGCAGGCATTCATATGCACTTGCAGAATGTCTACGGGAACCTGCCAGTTAACAAGAGCACGGTGAGTCGTTGGGTGAGGCGACTGTGATTATCGTAACGAGGTAGCGAAAATCTGTCCGATCTCCCACGTGCCGGCCGGCCGCACACAGGTATGACACCTGTAATATTGGAACGTGCGGACACTCTCATTCGAGATGACTGAAGGGTCACAACGAAACACACTGCTGCTCAACCGGACGTCTCAGTTGGCAGTGATGATATAGTCCACATGTCGTGGTACTCATAGGCGTGTGTCCCCTGGGTTCCCTGCCGCTTTACGTAAGACCGTAAAGAGTAACTAAGGACCATCTGCGTGGAACTGCTAGCGCTTTAAGAGTCTGATCGCGTCAGTTTTTTGTCGAATATCGTCACGTTCGATGAGATATGGATTCATCACTTCGAACCGGAGACAAAATGGCAATCCTTGGACTTGCGCCACGCCCCCTCTCCCACTAAGAAGAAGTTCAAAGCTGTAACCTCAGCCGGTAAAGTCATGCCCACGGTCTTCTGGGACTCTGAAGGGGTTATTCTGTTTGATGTGTTCCCACATGATGAAACGATCAGCTCTGAAGGGCACTGTGCTACCCGCAGGAAGTTGAAAAAACGACTTCCGCTTGTTCTCCGCCACAAAAATGCAAACGAACTTCTCCTTCTCGATGACAACGCGAGGCCGCACACAAGTCTGCGGACCGGAGTCGAGCTCATGAAACTTATTTGGCTTATTATTCCTCAACCACCCTACAGCTCGGATCTCACACATTCCGACTTCCATCTGTCTGCCTCAATGAAGAATGCACGTGGAAGCACGACGCGCATGATTGGGAAGCTACTGATGCAGCAAGGCGTTGGCTCCGGTGTCGACCAGTAGAGCGGTACCAAGCGGGCATACACGTCATCCCAGTAAGGTGGCGCAAGGAGCCAAACTGAACGGAGGTTATGTCGAAAAATAGGGTTTTCTAGCCAAAAGACCGGAGAATAATATAGTAATTTGGAATCGTGAATAAAACCAACCTGTTTTCAGTAACACATTATTGGACGCCCATCGTACACCTACATTCAAAACTACATGGATAATCTGCAAATCACATTTAAGTGCCTGGCAGAGGGTTCATCGAACCACCTTCACAATTCTCTACTATTCCAATCTCGTATAGCGCGCGGAAAGAACGAACACCTATATCTTTCCATACGAGCTCTGATTTTTCTTATTTTATCGCGATGATTGTTTCTCCCTATATAGTTCGGTGTCAACAAAATATTTTCGCATTCGGAGGAGACAGTTGGTGATTGGAATTTGGTGAGAAGATTCCGTCGCAACGAAAAAAGCCTTTCCTTTAATGATTTCCAGACCAAATCAAGTATCATTTCTATGACATTCTCTCCCATATTTCGCGATAATACAAAACGTGCTGCCTTTCTTTGAACTTTGTCGATGTACTCCGTCAGTCCTATCTGGTAAGGATCCCACACCGCGCAACAGTATTCTAAAAGAGGACGGACAAGCGTAGTGTAGGCAGTCTCCTTAGTAGGTCTGTTACATTTTCTAAGTGTCCTGCCAATAAATCGCAGCCTTCGGTTAGCCTTCCCCACAACATTTCTATGTGTTCCTTCCAATTTAAGTTGTTCGTAATTGTAATACCTAGGTATTTAGTTGAATTTACGGCTTTTATATTAGACTGATTTATCGTGTAACCGAAGTTTAACGAGTTTCTTTTAGCACTCATGTCGATGCCCTCACACTTTTCGTTATGTAGGGTCATCTGCCACTTTTCTCACCATTCAGATATTTTTTCTAAATCGTTTTTCAGTTTTTTTATCTTCTGATGACTTTATTAGTCGATAAACGACAGCGTCATCTGAAAACAACCTAAGACGGCTGCTCAGATTGTCTCCCAAATCGTTTATCTATATGAAAGGGCCTGTAACACTACCTTGGGGAACGCCAGAAATCACTTCTGTTTTACTCTATGACTCTCTGTCAATTACTACGAACTGTGACCTCTCTGACACGAAATCCCAAATCCAGTCACATAACTGAGACGATATTCCATAAGCACGCAATTTCACTACGAGCCACTTGGGTGGTACAGTGTCAAAAGCCGTCCGGAAATTCAGGAATACGGAATCGATCTGAAATCCGTTGTCAATAGCACTCATCACTTCATGTGAATAAAGAGCAAGTTGTGTTTCACAGAAACGATGTTTTCTAAACCCATGTTGACTGTGTGCCTATAGACCGTTCCTTCGAGGTAATTCATAATGTTCGAACACAGTATATGTTCTAAAATCCTGCTCCATATCGACGTTTACGATGTTGTTGTTGTTGTGGTCTTCAGTCCTGAGACTGATTTGATGCAGCTCTCCATGCTACTCTATCCTGTGCAAGCTCCTTCATCTCCCAGTACCTACTGCAAACTACTCCTTCTGAATCTGCTTAGTGTATTCATCTCTTGGTCTCCCTCTACGATTTTTACCCTCCACGCTGCCCCCCCAATACTAATTTGGTGATCCCTCGAGGTCTCAGAACATGTCCTACCAACCGATCTCTTCTTCTAGTCATGTTGTGCCACAAGCCCCTCTTCTCCCCAATTCTATTCAATATCTCCTCATTAGTTATGTGATCTACCCATCTAATCTTGAGCATTCTTCTGTAGCGCCACATTTCGAAAGCTTCTATTCTCTTCTTGTTTAAACTATTTATCGTCCATGTTTCACTTCCATACATGGCTACACTCCATACAAATACTTTCAGAAACGACTTCTTGACATTTAAATCTATACTCGATATTAACAAATTTTTCTTCTTCAGAAACGCTTTCCTTGCCATTGCCAGCCTACATTTTATATCCTCTCTACTTCGACCATCATCAGTTATTTTACTCCCTAAATAGCAAAACTCCTTTACTACTTTAAGTGTCTCATTTCCTAATCTAATTCCCTCAGCATCACCCGACTTAATTAGACTACATTCCATTATCCTTGTTTTGCTTTTGTTGATGTTTATCTTATACCCTCCTTTCAAGACACTGTCTATTCCGTTCAGCTGCTCTTCCAAGTCCTTTGCTGTCTCTGACAGAATTACAATGTCATCGGCGAACCTCAAAGTTTTTGTGGGCCTGTAATTTATTGGATTACTCCTACTACCTTTCTTGAATATTGGTGTGAACTGTGCAACTTTCCAGTCTTTGGGTACGTATCTTTCGTCGAGCGAACGGTTCTATATGATTGTTAAGTATGGAGCTAATCCATCAGCATACTCCTAAAGGAGCCTAATTGGAATACAGTCTGGACCAGAAGACTTGCTTTTATTAAGTGATTTAAGTTGTTTCACTACTCCGAGGATATTTACTTCTACGTTACTCATGTTGGCAGCTGTTCTCGATTCGAATTCTGGAATATTTACTTCCTCTTCTTTTGAGAAGGCATTTCGGAAGGCTGTGTTTAGTAGATCTGCTTTGGAAGCACTGTCTTCGATAGTATCTCCATTGTTACCGCGCAGAGAAGGCACTGATTGTTTCTTGCCGCTAACATAGTTCACATACGACCAGAATCTTTGGATTTTCTGCCAGGTTTGGAGACAAAGTTTCGTTGTGGAAACTGTTATAGGCGTCTCGCACTGAGCTCCGCGCTAAGTTTTGAGCTTCTGTAAAGGACCGCCAATCTTGGGGATTTTGTGTCTGTTTGGATTTGGCATGTTTGTTTCGTTGTTTCTGCAACAGTTCTCGGATCAGCTCCGTCGTTTGATAATGTATTTGGAATAAATCTCTCAATTGCTGCCGATACTATTGCTTTGAATTGAAGCCACATCCAGTACTTGTTTCCTGAAAGATGCAGTGAGCCAGTAACGGCGTGAAATGCTCAGCGTTTGACCACTTACGTGAAGGAGTCTTGTACAGTAAGGTTTGTCTGCCCTGCAGGTATCCGCGACCTTATGCGTCCTAGCCACGTGGTCGTTGTGCGCATGCGCCCCGGCCGGCGACGTGGGGGCGGCCGCCACGACCACAGAGGACGACGGGCTGTACAAAGCGCCACCGCCCGGCGAGGACGGGGCCTACCTCCCAGAACCCGAAGAACAGCAGGTACTCCGACACTGGCAGTAGCAGCCTAATACTGTTGGCCTCAGCTTTTAGTCTGCTCTGCTACAGTGGTCAAGATTATGGACCCCCTGCTTGAAAGTAGTTAAAACTGCGCAAAAGTTACTTAATTATAGAAAGTTTCAATTATTCTTGCTATTCAATTCAAATTCTGTACAATATTGGGTTTCTCATGTGTATTAAAAGTGCATATTAATGGTGTAATACAGGGTGGTGCACGAAATATGTTACCAATTGAAACTTCCTGGCAGATTAAAGCTGTGTGCCCGACCGAGACTCGAACTCGGGACCTTTGCCTTTCGCGGGCAAGTGCTCTACCAACTGAGCTACCGAAGCACGACTCACGCCCGGTACTCACAGCCTCACTTCTGGCAGAAGTGAGGCTGTGAGTACCGGGCGTGAGTCGTGCTTCGGTAGCTCAGATGGTAGAGCACTTGCCCGCGAAAGGCAGAGGTCCCGAGCTCGAGGTATGGTCCGGCACACAGTTTTAATCTGCCAGGAAGTTTCATATCAGCGCACACTCCGCTGCAGAGTGAAAATCTCATTATGTTACCAATTGTTTCTTTCACAATTTACGACGCACATTAGATATCCCGCTGGTATCTCTACAGCAGTACCAGCCAGGCCCCCACAACCGCAAGAGTGGTCGACTGTGAAGAGCGGACAAACTGAAAAGCTGCGCGGCGGCCATAACAGTGATAAACTGACGCGCGGAGTTCGGGTGTTTATACATCGCGTTTGGTTATAAAATGGCTTCCCTTGAGTTAGGTCGCCAACATAATGCCTCATTTAAATACGCTACTGCAATATACTTTTTTAATTTATGAACAAACAGCAACTAGTCACTGTTTATGAATTTATCTTACGTACTACATGGAATCTGCCGTAGCTAAAAGTTATATGCTGGACCCCTAGCATTTTTCGTAGGTCATTTACGATAGATGTACGCAAGCTGCATCAAAATACTCGAACATTTGCCCACTATGTTAATAGATATTTTCTGACTCTACCTTGCTTTAGATTTTATGACGAGAAGTGCGTTATATATGACATAGTGCTTTGGCAACTCACGACCAAATTATGAAGTTTCAACCTAACCTAGACCATGAAAACACTACCGATCAGCCAACTTTCTTCAGAATGATCAGAACATATAAAATGGTATTCTGTCGGTCGGAAATCTTGCCTCCTGACAGCGTGTAACCATTTTTGTAACAGCTGTGGTTTTGAGAAAGGAAACCTGCAAATAGATGCACAGGCATTATGCTAATACAGTGTTACAAAAACATTTATTAAGCAAGTGCACTGACATACAAAACAACTTAAAATATTCACATACCTGTGAAATGTAATATTCGTTCCTTTCTCGAATCTGTTTGTACAATTAATCGCTGCATAACTCTTCACCATTGTACTTCTTTTGATTGGAACGTACAGACAGTAGAACTACGAGTAAAAAAATACTGTATGTATGCCCCAACAAATATACAACGTAGAATCAGGGTCTTCATAAACAACAATACTACACAACACATCAGACTACAACCACTATAATGGCGTCCAGCCGAAGGTTCAAATTATCCTGCGACTGCAGCGCCATCAGTGAGTCTAGTTATTTTTTACAAGGTCTTTGGTACCAGCAGAGCCTGGAAAAACAAATCAGTTACAAAATGACTTGTAAGTCGCGATACTGCCGCTAGGAGACTAGTAAGCAGCAATGGCTGACAATGAAGACTGACTACACAGCAACGATCGGCAATTGTGTTACTTTTTCATGAAACGAAAAGCCTTGTTGTGACTCAGAGGCCTTTCCGACAACAGTTCAATAGATGATGGGTCCCTTGCAAGGAGACCATCCACAGGTTGTACAATAAATGTGTACAGGAAGGAACAGTATTGGAAGTGAAGCGACCTCAGCCTAAGCCCGTTTGTTCGCCGGAGAATATTGAAGCGGTACGAGTTGCTGTACAGAGAAGTCCCGGGAAATCGTGTAGAAAGGCAGCAGTGCAACTGGGAATATCCAGACGCTCCGTTCAATGCATTCTTGAAAGTGACCTCCGTATGTAACCATACACGATGACCTGTGCACAGAAGCTCACTGAAGAACACAAGCAGCAGAGACTACTGTTTGCTCAGTGCGGAGGATAGGGAAGAAACTCTCAACAACGTTTGGTTTTCAGACGAGGCGCATTTTCATTTAGACGGTGTGGTTAACAAACAAAATGTACGCTTTTGGGCCACTGAAAACCCACAAGTGCTTCATGAACGACAACATTTGCTTCGAGGATTACAGCGTGGTCACCAATTTCCAGTCACGGACTTATTGGACCCTTTTTCTTTGAAGAAACTGTGAACAGCGAGCGTTATTTGAGGATGCTTCGCAATAGCTTCATTCCACAGCTTCTTGCTACTGTCTTGCCCTTCAACACGCAGTGGTTCATGCAAGATGGAGCAAGGCCACATACTGCAAACACTGTGTTGAAGTTTTTACACGAGCATTTCGGCATGCGGATCATTTCACTAAGGTTTCCGGGTCGCTTCAGAGACGGACAAAATTGGCCCCCCAATAGTCCAGACCGGAATCCATGTGACTTTTTTCTTTGGGGGTACCTAAAGGAAAAAATTTTCCCGAAACGTCCACGTGATTTAATGGAGCTCAGAAGACTTATTCTTCAAGCTTGCAGTGAAATTACAGAAGACATGTGCTGTAGCGTAATCACTAACTTCAGTGTTCGTTTGAAGGAAGTTTGGAAACGAAATGGTGGATATATTGAGCATGTGTTGAGTTAGAACAAATCTCCACGGACGGTTCTTCAATGCAATATATGTTCTTTTCAGATTGTATTGACAATAAAGTTTATATTCAAAAACAAAATGGTAACACATTTCGTGTGCCACCCTCTAGGATCCACAGTTTATCCTTTATGCTCCTGATAAATAACAATTAATAAAATGACAACTATCTATGAAAACAGTAACTTCTTTTATTCAAAATTCAGTGAGAAAGTGTTTGTTAGTGAAATAAATTTAACTATCATTCTAAATAGAAAAGTATTTGGCTGAGAGAGACTTAACCTATGACAAGTTCATAATTTTGCAGTGAACTATATTTTTGTCAGATAGGAATATGTTTGAAAAGTAATATTGAACCTATGCCTATTTTAAGATTGTACTGTGAATATTGATAGTAATATTATTGAGACCATTCAGTTTGACCAAGCCTTAAAGTCAAAAGTATATGTCATTTTCTGTTACCATTATGCAAATAGCCATGTTCTCTTATAACTGTTAGCACTTTCTTTGACGTGAACATATCCAGGTGCCACGTTCATTGCACTCGTGTGTTGCAAAGTATAGGTTGTGTTTGTCTGTTAAAGTTACTCATATCCATTTTTTTGAACAAGAATGTTACTCATTCTTATGCCTAATTAGGCTGGCGACCGTTTTCTTTATCCTTTGAACAGTGTGGATAGGTAAAATATTCTTTGTTACTGTTTAACTATTTACGTAATTCTGACTTTCGCTTCCGATAAGCTACCTCCGTTAGGTATTTCACGGTCAACACAACTAAAATCCTTTCAGAGGATAGCACTGCTCTGCTTCTTTATACTATAATTGCTTGAATAAAAATAATTTCACAATACGAACTGGCTCCAGTTTTGAGGTTATGGTATAGCAGTAGCAGACGGTAGTGTTATAAGCTGAATAACTGCACCAGAACCATCCAGAAAATTCATTCGTTTGTATTTGATATTCGAAAACTGGAAGAAAACTCACCAGTGAACGTTTAAGTCTGACCCTTAAAAGAGCTCACTCGTCGTTCTGGAGCGCTATAGGTGCTGCAGAATGGAAGGAGTCGGTGGAAGGTAGTGGTAACATACGAGAGACCAGTTTTCAGTCATTGTGTTTTATATTTTTGGTTAAATCTGTATACGTTTCCTTTACAGTGGACTTATTTGTTACTTTTTCTGCAAATTGTTATACTCTTTTTTACATACGTAATCTGAGATATGGCTAAAAAAATTGCTAACATATTCTACAAAATTGATTACTTTTAACACTGTCCCTACTACCGTGCGTTAGCATCGCCTTCGTCAAATGGTACCTGGCGAAGTTTTGGGAGCAAATGTGTGTCTTTTGCTACCTCATATCACATACTAGGATCCTAGAGACGCTAAACATAAGATACAAGTAAAAATTCTTACAACAAAATTAACAAAGTAACGATGTCAAACTTTCTGTACTGACTGAGTACATACACCAAGTGGTTCCGACTTTTGAATTAGAAAATAGAAAGCTAGAAGACCAAAACTCGTCACATAAAAAAATTACAATTCAAAATGTGTGACTCACTCAAGAAGGGACTGTGGGAGTTTTTGTTAACTGTAGTCGTGATACTAATAAAACAATAACAATTTTGTACTTCAATTTTATTCAGTTTTTACTACAAGACTTTCAGAATGGCAATATTATTTAGGAGACACGTAACGACCAATATTTTGCTATGTATTTTTTTTATTTTATTTTACTTCTTTTTAATAGAATGTGGTCCAACATATTTTATTCCTAACTTGAAGTTTTAGAATTATTTTTTTTTTAATGAAAAACTTACTTAATGCTTGACCTTCACTGAAATTGTTACCTGCTTCCTTCTTCTCTTTCGGTGGATCGAGATTGTGATCCTTCCTAAAAATATATGGACATAATCGTTCGTAGAGAAAAATAGTGCGTCATCACTATGTGTAACGTTAGGGCCAAAACAATATTAACCCTCCAAAATGTTTTACTGATTCTCTTGCATTGTTAAGAGGTAAAACGAACCAGTGACTGCAACAACCTTCCAGGAGTTCATTGGTATCTATTACATTACCTTTATATAATCATAACATTAAAGAACTGCCCAAAATTGTAACAAATCCTTTTTCTATGCATTTCGGCGCTAGACTGGTGCCCATATAATGCTAAGCGACGCTGATGAATTCTGGTGCATAACCTGTCATCAGAAAGGGAATCACTGCTGTAATTAACATCCCCCCCCCCCCCCCCCCAAACATTCTCCTCTTTACTAGACTACAAGATTTCGATGTCACTGCCATATTAACACTGTGGCATGGCATTATTCTCATCTAAAGACAAGAAGATTTGTCAGATTCATAAGTTGGTAGCTTTTTTGATTTGCATGTTGGTATTCAGTTTGCTAAGGGCTTTTTTTATCAATTTTAATTTTTGTTTGTAGTTCACTGTTGCTATTTGGTTTACATATTGTTATTTTGTCGTCTGGAGATAGTGAGTGCAGCTGTGAACGATAGAAAGTTGAGTGTTAAGTGGAGAATTCGAAAATTTTCCGATATTCTCATCTGTTTGAGTTCAATAGCGGGGTGACAGCAGCAGGGGCAGCCAGAAACATTTGCGCCGTGTGTGGGATAATGCCACTGGACACGGTTTAAGGAGGACCATTTTGACATAAGTGACTCTTCACTTTGAGAAAGACCATCGGGGTTTGATGAAGACCATTTAAAAGCATTAATAGACAATGACCCACGTCAGTACTCGAGAACTGGCAAATGTGATGAACTGTGGTCATTTCACAATAGACATTTTCATGTTATGAGGAAGGTTCAAAAATCGGGTGTATGGGTATCGCATGCTCTAAACCAAAAATCGCAAAAATCAGCTGGTGGGCATATGTACATCTCTGCTTGTTCATCATAAATTGGATCGTGAACACCACCCATTATTCCCACACTTTTTCATTTATGAAAACGAGAAATGGTCTCTTTATGATAAAACAAGCAAAAGAAAGATGTGGTTGAGCCCAAAAGAAACAGTTACTCTCCGTTCAAAGACTTTTGTGCTTCCATAAAAGATAACGTTATGCATCTGGTGAAACAGCGACGGTGTGGTGTACTTCCTTGAGGTGTAACCATCACTGTTGACATTTATTGACGACAGCTGACCCCTGTTGCAGACGCAGTCCAAGAACAACGACCAGGAAGACAGCGTGAAGTGATGCTACTCCAAGATAACGTCCTCTCGCATGATGCTAGACTGACAAAAAACACTGTACAGGCACTGTTTTGCGAAGTCATTACGCAACCACCTTATTCACCTGACCTTGCACCCTCTTATTTTCACATTTTCTGCTCTCTGTCAAACAACCCTTTGCCTCAATACCACGTTATTTCTGCAGAGGCTGAATCTAATAGTTATCGCAGAGTTGGCAGGCTCTTTAAATAATGAATGAGAATATATTGTTGGTGACTGAAATCACAGTTGTGCGTATCGATAGTGTTTATAAACTTATGGTAAAACGCTGCTAATTATGCACCAACCCAATAAATATTGTAAACCAAAGCAAAGTACACTACTGGGCATTGAAATTGCTACATCAAGAAGAAATACAGATAAAAAACGAGTATTCATTGGACAAATATATTATACTGGAACTGATACCTGATTACATTTTCACGCAATTTGGGTGCATAGATCCTGAGAGATCAGTACCCAGAAAAACCACCTCTGGCCGTAATAACAACATTGATACGCCCGGGCACTGAGTCAAACAGAGCTTGGATGTCGTGTACAGGTAAACCTGCCCATGCAGCTTCATAATGATACCACAGTTCATCAAGAGTAGTGACCGGAGTATTGTGACGAGCCAGTTGCTCGGCTTCCATTGCCCAGACGTTTTCAGTTGGTGAGAGATATGGAGAATTTGCTGGCCAGGGCGGCAGTCGAACTTTTTCTGTATCCAGAAAGGCCCGTACATGACCTGCAACATGCGGTCGTGCATTATCCTGCTGAAATGTAGGGTTTCGCAGCGATCGAATGAAGGGTAGAACCACGGGTCGCAACAGATCCGAAATATAACGTCCACTGTTCAAAGTGTCGTCAATGCGAACAAGAGGTGACCGAGACATGTAACCAATGGCACCCTATACCATCACGCCTGGTGACACGCCAGTATGGTGATGACGAATACACGCTTCCAATGAGCGTTCACCGCGATGTCGCCAATCACGGATGTGACCATCATGTTTCTGTAAACAGAACCTGGATTCATCCGAAAAAATGACGTTGTGCCATTCGTGCACCCAGGTTCATCGTTGAGTACCCAATCGCAGGCGCTCCTGCCTCTGATGCTGCGTCAAGCGTAACCGCAGCCATGGTGTCCGAGCTGAAAGTCCATGCTGCTGCAAACGTCGTCGAACTGTTCGTGCAGATGGTTGTTGTCTTGCAAACGCCCCCAACCTGTTGACTCAGGGATCGAGACTTGGCTGCATGATCCGTTACAGCGGTGCGGATAAGATGCCTGTCATCTCGACTGCTAGTGATACGAGGCCGTTGGGATCCAGCACGGCGTCCCGTATTACACTCCTGAACACACCGATTCCATATTCTGCTAACAGTCATTGGATCTCGACGAACGCGAGCAGCAATGTCACAATGCGATTATCCGCAATCGCGATAGGCTACAATCCGACCTTTATCAAAGTCGGAAACGTGACGGTACGCATTTCTCCACCTTAGATGAGGCATCACAACAACGTTTCAGCAGGCAACGCCGGTCAACTGCGATTTGTCTATGAGAAATCGGTTGGAAACTTTCCTCATGTCAGCACGTTGTAGGAGTCGCCACCGACGCCAGCCTTTTGTGAATGCTCTGAAAAGCTAATCAAATGGTTCAAATGGCTCTGAGCACTATGGGACTCAACTGCTGAGGTCATTAGTCCCCTATAACTTAGAACTACTTGAACCTAACTAACCTAAGGACATCACAAACATCCATGCCCGAGGCAGGATTCGAACTTGCGACCGTAGCGGTCTTGCGGTTCCAGACTTCAGCGCCTTTAACCGCACGGCTACTTCGGCCGGCAAAAGCTAATCATTTGCATATGACAGCATCTCCTTCCTGTGGGTTAAATTTCGCGCCTTAGCACGTCATCTTCGTGGTGTAGTAATTTTAATGGCCAATAGTTTATACAAGCGTTTCCGTAAGAGCGGAAAAAATTTAACAGGACACGGAGGATGCTTGACTGAACAATTTGAGGTAGGGAGCCCGGGTTCGAAGAAGCCATCTTAAGAAGATAACAGGAATAAAATCGCGTTACTGTCTACTTTTGAATTTACATTAGTTACACTTAACCGCAAATACCATCATTGACACAATGAGCATACTATTTGTACTGTTTGTTACAAAATGTGCTGAACTGACGACCATCAGCCTCAGTGCAAGCATGACATCGGCGAACAAGATTTTGATACACCCTGACAAATATCCCAGGTGTGTTTCGAGTCACATCATAGCTTCTATTCGGGCATCTAATTCCATCTCCGTATTCACTGGGGTCCCATAGACAAGTGACTTTAGATATCCCCATTGGAAATAATCAGGCACATTCGGGCCATGGAACAGGACATCCCCTTCCAGTCCAGCGGCTAGGAAATACAGCACCGAGATGATTGCGGACATCCACACTGAATTGAGGCGGTCGCCGTCATGCTGCGTCCACATGAACAGTCAGGATTACGTTCTGTAACAACTCAGGTAGTACTCTCTGTGCGAACCCCAAGTACAGCTGGCCATTCACACGGGCAGGTAGAAGATATGGGTAAATGAGATTGTCGCCTACACTGCCGGCCCAGATATTACAACAAAACGCTGTGACTCTTCTACAGCGTGAAGGTTTTCCTCATCCCACACATGGCTGTCCCTGCTGTTCTAAATTCCATCGCGATAAAATGAGGCCTCGTCAGTAGACAGCACGATCTGGAGGAAATATGAACGATAAGTCCACTGTTGGAGCAGTCACTGACACATAAATGGCTCTGAGCACTATGGGACTCAACTGCTGAGGTCATCAGTCCCCTAGAACTTAGAACTACTAAAATCTAACTAACCTAAGGACATCACACACATCCATGCCCGAGGCAGGATTCGAACCTGCGACCGTAGCGGTCATGCGGTTCCAGACTGCAGCGCCTTTAACCGCACGGCCACTTCGGCCGGCCTCACTGGCACAATGAGATCTTTGGTGCAAAGTCAGTCACAAGAATAGCATGGACTTGTTGTGGGTGATACGGATGTAATTATTGTTCGTAGCGTACGCGCCGCACGCTAGTATATGCAGCGGTAATTTCACGTGCAGTATGACGATTACTCGTACTGGGGTCCGCTGCAACACGTTCCAGCACCTCCTCTTCAAAACCTGGTGTGCGAATGGTCCTCATGTTGCCAGGTCCCTCGCTTCTTCTTTTCAATCAATCAGTCTCCCGAATTCGTCGATGGAGAGAAATGAACACTCATCCTGACGTATGACGCCTGTTAGAAAATCGTTCCCTGTACAACCTCTCAGCAGCGAGAGTATTGCAACGTACTTCCCCATACAAAAGGTGCGTGTTTGTGAGTCCGCGAAACTGTACCGGTGCTGTTCCATCGTATTGTACTGTACGTCTATGAATCGCCCTAAGTAATGAATGTGTCTGTCGTTGACTCATAGCACGTTCTGCCATGAGACAATGTAAATACGATACAGCAGAGCCGCCTTACGGACAAATAAAGTAAACGAAACCTACATCATGACTTCTTAGTAATGAGGCTCGTTCTTCTCGTTTCCTTGCAGGAAACAAAGAATGTACTTGTACGAGGGTTGGAACTTTAATAGTGGCAACTATCTATTTACAGCTCGTACAAAACAGATACGTGTTTTAAAGTTTTACTGACCTTCAAAGTAGTCACCAGCATTGTGCATAACCCGTTGCCAGCGATGTGGAAGTCGTAGGATACTCTCAGCAGTGCCAGCTGTGTTGACAGTTCGAGTGGCGCGGCCTATTGCCCGACGAATTTGTAGCAGTTCTGAAGCGAATGCCGTCAAGTGTTTCCTTCAGTTTAGCGATCGAGTTGAGCTCACAAGGGCTTAAGTCATGGGAGTGCAATAGGTGATATAGCACTTAGCAGCCCCATCAGTCAAACAAATCAGTAACGACTTGCACTGCACGTGCTTGAGCAATGTCTTGCAAAATGATGTTCAGGTCCTGCAGAAAGTGTCATCACTTCTGTCTTTAGGCTGGTCGTACGTTGTGTCCCAAAAATGAACTGTCAACACAACTGGCACTGCTGAGAGTATCCTACGACTTCCACATCGCTGGCAACGGGTTATGCACAATGCTGGTGACTACTTTGAAGGTCAGTAAATCTTTGAAATACGTATCTATTTTGTACGAGCCGTAAATAGATAATTGCCACTGTTAATGTTCCAACCCTTGTAAATAAACAGCACATTCCTTGTAAACCAGTACGCATGTTAGTTGTAAATAAGCTGGAAAAAAGTAATGCAAGACAAAGAGGAGACAAATTTACTTCCACAGCTCCTTAAACTGGCTTTTCCGACCACCGTTCCCTACCCCAAATTGTTCAGTGAGAATTTTCTGCGTCCTGTTACCTTTTTACCCCCTCTTACGGAACACGCAGTGTAGACTACAAATGCTTCCTTGCACGTCAAATGGAACTTGTTGTCACCAACTTACAATACAGCTGAAGCTACTACAGACAGAATGATCAAATGAATTCTCACTATATCGAGGAACTGTGTTTTTTTCTGTCGCTCCTTTCAATTGGCCCTCTACCGCTGATGGAAGTCGCCGTAGAGTCGCCTATGTGTCAATCGCTTATAAGAAATCAACACAGAGAAATGTGTACACGTGGAGATGTGACACAATCGCAGAAACGAGTTGTGGTGTCTGGACGCACCTAGGACCGTACCGTGAACGAAGTGGCCTGATTTGCTTCTTTATCACCGTGGACTGTCATACGTGTCACAAGGAATGGTGAGCCACTCGCAACAATTTAACACGCTACAAGAGCACTGCTCGTGGAAATATCTTAACCAACAGCGGCAGAAGACGAGTGTCACGTCTTGTCAATAGCTGTCGCTTTCAAATCCGACACGAACTGCCGCTGCGCATCAGTGAATGCTAGTCCATCTCAAGCAGTTTCCGAGAGTGTACTGCGGAGGGAAATGCACACTATTGGGGAATAGCTTAACATTTGGAGTCGTTTACCGGACAAAGGGGCACGTAAAGCTTCATTAAACCAAACAACAAAGAAACTAGACAGCAGCATATTGTAGGCGAATTGTTTGGTCCTAACAGCTCCAATTTTGCCACTTTTCGAATGATTGCAAAACGTCAGTTGCCCCAACTGGCCAATAAAGCGTTTAAAGCACAGTGTGGGGAAGGGTAATTCAGCCGTGAGGTGGTTCTGTGATGTTTCAGGGTTATTTTGCTGTTTTTCCTACCAAGTCTTGGGCCAACCCATGCTCTTTACCATGAGCGTAATGCAGGATTATGAAAGGTATTTAATATCTGTCTCTGCAACTGCTAAAAATTACATATTTATACCACCATGACTGTTTCCACTTACTGAAAGAAAACATTGTCAGTGTTCTAGAATAATAATAATTTCATGTAGCTCAATGGCCGAGTGCAATCTTTCAAGAGAACGGCACATCAGCTATTTTCCGCATCCTACCCCATTTATCCACACAGTAAAAAGGTACCCACAGTTTAGGGTGGAATCCAAACCTCATTCCTAGCGAGTATTCCCATCGCTTATAGGTGAATGTAAACTAAAGGCAGACTGAAAATTTCCTTGGTGCAACTGGCATTCGACACCTCGACTTCTCGGTTTCCACGCACGCGCTTTACCAGTAGACCACCAGGTCTGACAATGGTCTGGAATGAAGCATATTTTCAGTTTTGGTTTGCCTTCGAGATATAATACATTTCGTTGCAAAAGCAGCCGACACTTTCAGATGTAATAGGATAATCAAGAAAAACAAAAGAAGTTAACATATTTCCTAACGAACTGTTTTAGATCTCGTAGAAAGCAAATCAGTATTCTAAACGTGTTTCATTTCATAGAAAAGGTGATATCTTACATCAACAAAACGAAACCCGTATGGTGATATACTTGTTTCTTAATGGCAGAAAACACGAATTTTACATACTTTTAACAATTGCACAGCAGCTACAAACACTATGACGACACAGATGGTTAATCAGAATGTTGATTGTCCGCAGCTCGTGGTCGTGCGGTAGCGTTCTCGCTTCCCGGCGGGGTCAGGTCTTTTCTCTGCCTCGTGATGACTGGGTGTTGTGTGATGTCCTTAGGTTAGTTAGGTTTACGTAGTTCTAAGTTCTAGGGGACTGATGACCATAGATGTTAAGTCCCATAGTGCTCAGAGCCATTTTTTCAGAATGTTCATTTCAATGTACCCAGTAACTAAATGTTGCAATTTTTTCTACATATTTGTGATAATTATGCTGAAGATACTACCGTCAAACAATACGACAGTCAAAAGCAGCAAACATTCATTCCTAGTTTGACTAACACTCATCGCATCGTCCATCGACTGGTTCACTGTATCAAGTAAACGAGCAAAAAATTTTAGACAACACAGTTGTATGGAGATAAAAGTGATTAATATACTTATAATCGAAACTTCCTGGCAGATTAAAACTTTGTGCCGGAGCTAGACTCGAACTCGGGACCTTTGCCTTTCGCGGGCAGGTGCTCTACCATTTTTTTTTTTTTATTTTTTTTTATTTTTTTTTTTTTTTTTATATGCTCGGTGCGGACGTCGTAAGACATCCGTTTTAAGTTCGTTTTTGCTCGGTTAACTCAGTTTCTTTATATTACAGAGGGCTGCTAACTCTCTAACCGAACACGCTGAGCTACCGTGCCGGCATACCATCTGAGCTACTCAAGCACGACTCACGCCCCGTCCTCACAGCTTTACTTCTACCAGTATCTCGTCTCCTACCTTCCAAACCTTACAGAAGCTCTCCTGCGAAACGTGCAGAACTAGCACTCCTGAAAGAAAGGATATGGCGGAGACATGGCCTAGCCACACCCTGAGGGATGTTTCCAGAATGAGATTTTCACTGTGCAGCGGAGTGTGCGCTGATATGAAACTTCCTGGCAGATAGCGTGCCGGACCGAGACTCGAACTCGGAGGCGAGATACTGGCAGAAGTGAAGCTGTGAGGACGGGGCGTGAGTCGTGCTTGGGTAGCTCAGTTGGTAGAGCATCTGCCCGCAAAAGGCAAAGGTCCAGAGTTTGAGTCTCGGTCCGGCACAATTTTAATCTGGCAGGAAGTTTCATATCAGCGCACACTCCGCTGCAGAGTGAAAATCTCATTCTGGATACTTATACCCAATTATTCAAAATGACAGTCACAATCGCATTATTTATTTTGCCACCAACCGGTTTCAACCCGCGATGGGCTCATCTTCAGGGAAATTTACACCATTTGGTCGCTCGCTGGTGTAAATTTCCCTGAAGATGAGCCCATCGCGGGTTGAAACTGGTTGGTGGCAAAATAAATATTGCGATTGTGACTGTCATTTTGAATAATTGAAAAAAAAAGCAAAAATCATGACCGACCATGTCGTCCTCCGACAACAGCGTCATCTGAATACAGTAAGGAGGGTCAGCACGCTTCTCCCAGTCGTTATTGGTTTTCTTGACTTAGAGAGGCTACTTACCAACCAAGCGGCTCCTCAATAGCTAATCTCACGAGACCGAATGCACCGCATTCCGGTTTTCCCAGGAAGGAGAAGTCTCTGGGAGTACCGGGATCGAACCAGTGTTCTCCGCTCAGCAACCAGACACGTGCAGTGGAGCTACAGAGGCGGGCTGGTCCAATATACCTCCCGATCCTAATGCCATAGACAAATGGGACTACTTGCAGCAGCAGGTGAAACATAGCAATCATCATCTTGGCAGCTTGGTAGCTGTGTGTGATCTAACAATCAATGGGTCGCATCAGCTGGATATGAAGTATATGAGGAATCTTGTGGAATCTTTCCCTCCTCGAATTTCGGCCATTGTCGAGCCTATGAGTGTAATACCTCCAGGGTGAATAATTTTTTGTACATTGTGAAATTTGTGGAGAAGATTAAAAAATTAAATCCTGTTTTTACATTAATAATTCTTAGTTTCCACGCTCAAATATGTTTCATCAGTTGTGTCGTAATCATTCTTTTGGGGATAGTGTGAAGGGAGCGACGGATTCTGATGCAACTCAGAGCAGCACTTTCTTTCAAGCTCATCGTTTATTTGTGGGATATACTCCATACTCTCAGTCTCCCTACAGTTTTTGATCTGTACAGTTTCTTTTCGTAAGATGGAGGTTATTCCCCGGTCTCTTAACAGATGCCCTACCATCTTCCTCCTAGTCACTGTTGCCGAGGTATTGCTTTCCTGACCGAATCTCCGGAGCACTTCTTCATTTTTCATCTTATTAGTCCTCTAAACTAGCGTTTTTGGTTTCTATCTCCGAATTAACATTGTGACCAGTACATATAATAACACTTAAAAAGAACAGAAATAACCTGTACATAAGAGCTAAATTGTGACTATTTTAAACCTCGTCATCTTCCTCCATTCCACCTTCGAAGTTAGAATTCTGATTCAAAGGTGCCTACAACCATCCTCTGTCACGGTACAAAAGCCTGGCGCCCTGTGACGTCAGCCTGGGGCTGGCTGACGCTTCAGACAGCAAGGTGTCGACTCAAGCGAAAAAAACGCCGTAGCTCAGATGGGTACGTTTATGAAGTCACAGTGGCACCAAATTTCACCAAAATTCTGCTCAGTGCCACATTGGACGAATCATATGATAGGAATGTCGCCACATGCCGTGTTACCCACATATTACCCCTTCTCTTGAAGCCTCTGCGATAGAGGTCATAACCACAATGCCCAGTGTTGGCAGTACTGACAAGAAAAGGTCTCAGGAGTTGGCATAAAGGGCATCAGTGAAACCACTATCTCCATTGGGTGTTCATTCACAAGCATTTCCTGTGCGACGTTCATGACAACTTCGACATTGCTGACACTCCCAGACGATGCAACCCTCCTCTAAGGACTTCGTGGGCCTGCAAAACTATTGCACATGGCATGACTCCTTTAGAATGTAGTGCGACCAAACTTTTCTCTGGCATAGAGGGTGAAACCACAGAAGACCATTCGGCGAAATTTGAACCCGATTCAAAGCAGTAAAACGTGTTTCCCTTCTTCAGCGCTCCTGTTTCGCTCTGTACTGTGGCATGATCACAGGTCGATGTCATGGGACAGGGGAGTGGGATCGGGGGGGGGGGGGGGGGGGAGAAGACATTGACACGTGCATAAATAAAACGCAAAACGATCCCACTAAGATTTTCCAATTGCGCAACGCCCTCAGTACCACCCACACATCTTTGTTGACCGCTTATAAAATGCACCTGTGCAGAGATAACCCGTGACCAACTCCTAAGCGCCTGGAGGAAATCAACCCCATCACACCCTTAAGCTGAATGGCGCTAAGCTGCTGCTCTGGCTTCTGCCTGTGGGGACGGAATGAAGACGTTTCAAAAAGTGATCCTTCAGTTCTTTTGTGCAGTGTGTGTCCTTCTCATTCACACTGACACAAGTAACAAATCAAAGGCAATTTAATCCATAGCAGCCACTATCCGTTCATGTTAGTCCAATACGAATCTCATTATAAGACAGTAATGTCGCTTATAAATTACGCTAGTATCCTTGCTGGCAATTGGTTTTCAGCTGTATAAGTTCCAATCTGATACCATGAATTAACTTCTGTTCAACACGAAACGCTCTCGAATACAACTGTTTAAATATTTTCGACTTTAACTTTACTTGTCCGTTCCCAGCGACCCTTTCGTCAGATTTTAGTCGGTCGGGAACAACTAGTGACTTTGCTCGCTAGTCACTGCAAGCATTGTCGCCGCGACTCCACAGATCCCCAGGCCTCCACAAAAAGGCGTGCAACAAAAAATATTTGACGGTACTGCTCACCGGCTAGCGCACGCTAAGTCAAAGAGTACAAGTGCAGAACACACGGTACTATGTGACGTCCCCTCTCCGCCGCGTGCTGCTGTTGTCGACGCCGTGGAGCTGTTACTGCTACAGCTCGGACGGTGGAGTCGTGACGCGATGCGCGATGATGGATGTCTCCGTCGGTTAACGAGAGGCAAGATCTGAAAAAGCTCTTAAGAAATCGTTCCTCGCGTAATGATTAAAGTCTGATTGCGAGTCCGCAATGTTTTCTTATTAATGCGAACTGCGCACTCTGTCTCTTATGGTTTGAAGTTGAATTATTACGTGCCCGGTTAACACTTTAGTGCAGTAATTGATGAATCTTCCCTCATGCGCATCGTCGACATCACCAAAAGCCAGGAAAAAGTTCAATTGCGGGTCGTATTGAACGTTGTTTGTTCGTTGCTAAGTAAAATTGTTCGCTCTATATGACGCGAGATCCACAGATACTCTTTAACAATGTCTTAATCATCTTGCGTCGTAATATTATGTATGTCTAAACCTTCCTTCTCACAACTAACAGTCCACGAATTTACTTCCAAGTTAAATAGTCACTGTTCATTAACTTTTGATGAGCAATTACCAAATATTCATAGAATGATGGAGGTGACACGTTGAATTTCCACTTTTGACGAACAATTTTATTGTTCCTTTTCGCTAAATACTTTATAACCATCACGCCACACGCACACACGGTTAATTAGCACTGGCAGTTCTGTTAGTTTCAAGTATCGTGACAATTACGACAGCTGTAACCCTCGGCGCAATTGTATCTTCTGCATGTATTCCTGTCAATGTCTCCTACTCTAGACTAAACGCTGTATTATAGTCTTTTGAAACTTTGTCCATTCCTTTCTATAAGTTCACTTATATGAATTTTGAGTCCAATATTGCCTACTTCCGTTAATAAAGTCCAACAACTCGGTATACACAGTCAGCATACTATCTCGGTTCAAGTCTCTAGTCTGAATATCAGTTCACAAAATCCGTGCGTCTACGTCACGCAACAACGACTCTTGAAATTAAATCAAACTCGTCGCACTCCATTCGGTCAACTATGGCAAGAGCTGCTCTCGTATCACTTGATAGCACGATAGCTAGCAAGCGACTTACTTTTTCCGTGAGTGAGTATTGTAGGCGCATTGAATTTCTTCGTTGCGTTTACAACTCTCTTCCACATAAAAGCTATCTCTGACCGACATTTCTTTGGACTTAACTTTCATGGTATTAATTTGCAATTATTACTTAGATGTTTGGACAATATCTAAAGATGAGCTTTCTTTCTTCTTCCCTTCTACCAAAACACACTCTGTAATTATTAATGCTGATATTTATCAAGACTTTCTGGTGTTATATCATCGGCAAAGTTGTCGTACCAGTCAGGATAACTTTCCCCTACTTAACATCATGATGGTCTTTCCTAATTGGGTTTTGGGGTTCATTAGGGTGTTACAACTATTACAACGAGACTGATGGTGATCAAATGGAGAGGTCGAGTAAAAAACAAATGACGCTCTGCGACGAGCCAATTAGAAGAATGCCTAATGGAAATGGCCAGTAAAGAAATCGAAGAAGAGAACATTTCTAAATGATTCTCTACTGAAAACTGTGTTTTTAGTGGCTGGTGGAAGAAAAGAATGCCAGGGGCAGGCCTAGGTATAAATGTATAAGGCAGGTCGCCGCTGGGGTGGGATGTAGCAGTTGTGCTGCAATGAAGAGGACAGCCGGCAGTCATCAAAGACAGACCTGCATCAAATCAATCTTTTGTGCTGATTACCGAAACAACAGTGGAGTACCCTCTCCAGGCCCAGAAAAACGGTTCATGCCATACAAAGTTGCTGCTCCGTTGGGCTGCCTTTTGCGGGAACTCCGCAATCTCTGCAGCGACACCTATCCTTGAAGTGTTTTTCCATGTGGAGCGTGTTTCGTCACCACGGGAAGTGCCGACTAGTTTTGAATTGCTGCCAGACATACGGTACAGTGTGATTCTCCTTACAGCTTCATGTTCGATGTTACCAGACTGCATACTTGATATTATCAATACCGCTCCAGATTCCTTTTTTGTTCCAAGCATGATCCCTTTCAAAATATAAAATATCTTTTTTGGGATGGAAGTAATAAATTCGCAATAACAATCACTGAGATTCTCGCATGGTCGCTAATCGTTGGTTCTATGTATATTGCTGTGATTTTATTATTTATTTTGACCATTGTATCCATTACCGGCTGAAGTCGCAAAAATGCATAAGTGGGGTTTCTAAGGCCCCTACCTCATAACACACGAATTTATTCAAACATTATTACCAAATTATGAGTTTTGTGACACAAAGTCATTAAGATAGAACACTCTAAGACGAAAATAACGACGCACGATGAAGAGGTTATGCAAACTTCAAAAATGGTTCAAAAGGCTCTGAGCACTATGGGACTTAACAACTATGGTCATCAGTCCCCTAGAACTTAGAACTACTTAAACCTAACTAACCTAAGAACATCACACAACACCAACGAGGCAGAGAAAATCCCTGACCCCGCCGGGAATCGAACCCGGGAAACCGGGCACGGGAAGCGAGAACGTTATGCAAACTGGTCACAAATTCTTATAGGTATCTAAGAAAAGTGGAAAGCATTGGTGACCGATGCATGAATGTATGATGCTGCAGTGCAGTTTCATCGCTTAACTGGGAAGGTTAGTAAACGTGCGAGATATCGATGCCAGGGCATAAAGTATTTGCCAATTTCATGCCTGGTACTCAGTTAGACAATAACTACACTATGTGTTCAAAAGTATCCGGACCACCCCCCGGACCAGGTGCACTGTGCTGCCACCTACTACCAGGTACTCCATATCAGTGACCTCAGTAGTCATTAGGCATTGTGTGAGAACAGAATGCGGCGCTCCGCGGAACTCACGGACTTAGAACGTGGTCAGGTGATTGGGTGTCACTTGCGTCATACGTCTGTACGCGGTATTTTCACACTACTAATTATCCCTACTTCCACTGTTTCCGATGTGATAGTGAAGTAGAAACGTGAAGACGCACGTACATCACAAAAGCATACAGGCTGACCTCGTCTTTTGATTGGCAGAGACTGCTGACAATTGAAGACTGTCGTAATGTATAACAGGCAGGCATCTATCCAGACCATCACACAGGAATTCCAGATTGCATCAGGTTCCACTGCAAGTACTACGACAGTTAGGCGGAAGGCGAGAAAACTTGGATTTCATGGTCGAGCGGCTGCTCATAAGCCACACATGACGCCGGTAAATGCCTAACGACCCCTCGCTTGGTGTAATGAGCGTAAACATTGGACGATTTAACAGTGGAAAAACGTTGTGTGGAGTGACGAATCACGGTAAACAATGTGGCGATCCAATGGCAGCGCGTGGGTATGGCGAATGCCCGCTGAACGTCACCTGCCAGCATGTGTAGTGCCAACAGTGAAATTCGGAGGCGGTGGTGTTATGGTGTGGTCGTGTTTTTTCATGGAGGGGGCTTGCACCCCTTGTTGTTTTGCGTGGCACTATCACACCGCTGGCCTACATTGATGTTTTAAGCATCTTCATACTTCCCACTGTTGAAGAGCAATTCAGGGATGGCGATTGCATCTTTCAACACCTGTTCATAGTGTACGGCCTGCTGTGGCGAGTGGTTACGCGACAATAACATCGTTGTAATGGACAGGCCTGTACAGAGTACTGACCTGAATTCTATAGAACACCTTTGGGGCCGGCCTGAGTGGCCGAGCGGTTCTAGGCGCTACATTCTGGAACCGCGCAACCGCTACAGTCGCAGGTTCGAATCCTGCCTCGAGCATGGATGTGTGTGATGTCCTTAGGTTACTTAGGTTTAAGTAGTTCTAAGTTCTAGGGGACTGATGACCACATAAGTTAAGTCCCATAGTGCTCAGAGCCATTTGAACACCTTTGGGATGTTTTGGAACGCCGACGTCGTGCCATGCCTCACCGACCGATATCGATACCTCTCCTCAGTGCAGCACTCCGTGAAGAAAAGGCTGTCATTCCCCAAGAAACCTTCCAGCACCTGATTGAACGTACACCTACGAGAATGGAAGCTGGCAACAAGGCCAATGGTGGGCCAACACCATATGGAATTCCAGCATTACCGATGGAGGATGCCACGAACTTGTAAGTCATTTTCAGCCAGGTGTCCGGATACTTTTGATCACATAGTATATGTCTCGCAGACAGGCTCGTGAACATCATATGCAGAAGCCACCATTTTTGGTGGGACATGTAGTTGGGCTCAATGAAGCCAGTTGGAGTAATCGCCCAACATTTGAACAGTAGCAGTCCCATTATTCGACGATGTTGGCAGGAACGGATGAACCCTGGCTGAATACAACACCAAGAAGGGAGCGGCAGATCTAGCGGGACAGCAGAACGTAGGGACAGAAGTGTCGGCAGAGAAACACTCAGAGCCCCGTATTCATAATTACCATCGTTCTGACGTACAGTTAGTGCTCCAGTGACCACAAGAATCATTAATAGACGCTTCACGGGGGAAAGGGGGCTGAGCTCACGGCACCCCTTTCGCCGACTACCATTGTCCTCTGGACACCAGCAAGCACGTATACAGTGGTGTTGGGCACATTCGGCCTGAAATCTCATTGAATGTATTTGAATTGTCTTCAGTGATGAGTCCCGCTCCGAAATGAGCCAATATAACCAGCGGAGACGAGTCTGGACATGTCCTGTGCAGTGGTCGGTTACCAATCCGCCGTACGGCCTCACAACCAGGACTGAGTATTGGATGCCATGATTTTTGATAGCAGGACCCCTTTGTTTGTCATCTGCTGCACCCTTACACCACAGGGCTACGTCGATAATATTTTACTGCCACTTTTGTTGCCTTACATGGTAAGTCATCATGAGCTGACATCTCAGCAAGATAATGACCGCCCGCACACGGCGAAAGTTTCTATTGTTTGTTTTTCTGATTGTCAAACACAACCTCGTCCATCAAGATCGCCGTACCTCTCTCCAATCAGTTCAGGAAATTGACGGTGTAATTCGCCAGTAGGGAAGAATTTTGCACGATATCCCTCGAGAGGACATCCAACAAATCTGTGAGCCAATGTTAAGTTAAGAAACTACTTTTATAGGGGACAGAGGTGGACCAACGCGTTATTGACTTGCTCAATTAGTGAACATCTTTCTCTTGAATAGCTAATCTAATTTTTATGAACCTGTTATCATTTGTTTGTCTGCAAATGGACATCACATCTACTAAATTCTGTACCATTCGTATATTTCCTTCGCGGGGCGTGCCTCTTTTCTTTTCTTTCTTAGAGTTTAGCTGTTATCATATTTAATCCTCATTTTACTACATGAAGTAAAATAACAGAAAATTCTTTTTCCAAGATTAACCATTAAAGTTTCAGTTTTACTGGGCTTACGCCAGAAGTTATGCTCCTGGAAATATACGCCTTACAAATAAGTACATTTGGTGTTTGTGATTTTTTTGTGCATTTACTGTGTGTTTGATCGCTTTTTCTGTCTAATCTACGTGGGCGCACGAAACACCATCCTATGCTGATCTTCCAGTACCCACATACAGCTGTTAGCGAGTACTTCCACAGCATGCCACGGCTTGTAGCTTCTCTATATGGAGATTTAACATTTTCTGTTCTCATTCTTGAGAAAAATTCTCCTTTTGTCAGATCTTCCTTCATGTTATTTGGGATGTTCCTGTGAAAATAAAAACACATAGTATTTTTAGTGTTACACCCATTGCATCTGTACACAGTCAAAAGGTTATAGTCTTCACTGTCTCGTGCACTTACAAAATGGTTCAAATGGCTCGGAGCACTATGGGCCTTAGTCCGCAGCTCGTGGTCGTGCGGTAGCGTTCTCGCTTCCCGCGCCCGGGTTCCCGGGTTCGATTCCCGGCGGGGTCAGGGATTTTCTCTGCCTCGTGGTGACTGGGTGTTGTATGATGTCCTTAGGTTAGTTAGGTTTAAGTAGTTCTAAGTTCTAGGGGACTGATGACCATAGATGTTAAGTCCCATAGTGCTCAGAGCCATTTGAACCATTTAAACTATGGGCCTTAACTTCTAAGGTCATCAGTCCCCTAGAACTTAGAACTAATTAAACCTAACTAACCAAAGGACATCACACACATCCATGCCCGAGGCAGGATTCGAACCTGCGACCGTAGCGGTCGCGCGGTTCCAGACTGTAGCGCCTAGAACCGCTCGGCCACCCCGGCCGGCTCGTGCACTTACATGTACGTGCTTTCTGGTCAGGAGAAACGACTCCTGACTTTGTTTTATTATTACATAGAACTATCTCTGGCTTCTTTTCATGGCCTTGATCGAGTATGACCCTCTGATGCAGAGAACGGAGGAGTATGACACTTTTTGTCTCAGCAACAAATGATAATCATGAAGACATTTCGTACTGAAACTGACACTCGTCACTGTTGGAAACGTTTCCTTTCTGCACCTCCTGCTCTTTCATAAACATGTTCACTTCCACCACAAATTATTGTGCCTTCTGACGTATACTGCTGAGGTGTTCCTTTGTTTGTCCGTGGGAGGCGTGGGTGTATGTGTGTGTAGTGAGGAGCGACTGTATGTATATGTGGTCAGACAACGTCAGTATCAGTTTGTGTCGTCTTTCAGTTTCTCTTTCGTGACAGCTCCTTACAATAGATAAAACAATTCTGTAGTATGGAGATATTATTATCTACTTCCTCTCCTTCTGCCAAAGCTTTTTTATGCAGTTCACTATTTTTCTTAAGTAGTTAATTATCCAGAAGTTTTTTATTGTGTGTGTGTGTGTGTGTGTGTGTGTGTGTGTATCAATGTATTGCCTGCGGTCTGTGTACACAAGGTGATTTGCATGCGTTTATTGTTAATTGAGAAGGAAGGATAAGGTATAATACACCACCAATGAAGAAGAATTGCTGGAAGGTCGAGAAGGAAATCGGGCGTGCTCTTTCAAGGGAATCGTTCTACCCTTTGCCCTCAGTGAAAGCCTCAATCTGGACGGCTGGCCGAAACCTTCAGCCACCGTCCTTCACAATACAACCTGTCATACCTGTGCGTCACCGCGCTAGCATTTTGAATGAAATATGTGTTCTGCGTATTTTGTACAGATCCCTCAATAGATCTGTCCATTACATTCTGATTTCCGTTGTTTGTACTCGAGCTGGTAATCATCAGTTATATAAAAGCTTTTTGCGTACCAAGACTCGAAACGGCTACCTACCAGTCAAAGCGCCAATGCAAAAGAGTGATTCAGCGTCTGCTATTTACGCGGGTGGTGCATGAAATGTGCGGCTCCAGGTGTGACACATCAATCAAGTTTACGAAATAACACCTTATCAGCATCAGTCACGTTTATTTTCAGTGTTTGTCGGTAGGACGCGTTTCGACACCATACTCCCATATCAGGTGCCGGACTGTTGTTCATAAGCCAGTAGTTAATTCACGTGAACCCCGAGAAAAAAGTTATGCTGCATGTGCTAGTAATGTTATGTTCTGAATCGCTGTTACACCTGTTTAGAAAGATTTCATCACAACTTTACACTACATCCAGCATAAACGTTTTTGGCAGTTCACTTTAAACTGTAATTAACAGCTGATGAATAAATACAGCTCGGCACCTGATTATAACAGCATCGTACCGAAATATGTAGTTTCAATAAATATTGGAAAATAAACATGACTGAAGCCAATATTATTTTATAAATTTTATAGTCCAGCCGTAGACGCCAATGAATTCTACGTTCAACAGTAACCAAGTAGTCAAACACTGTAAACACTTTTGTCCGTGAAGTGGACGACCTCAAATTCCCCTTCGTGGGAGTTAGTTGCCAATACTTTTGATAGACTTACATTGTATAGAGGTCTGAGACGGGGCGTCCCATCAGCAGATGCTTCGGGGACACGAATAGCAAACTCGACTCGAACAACGTAGCAAGCCAGCGGTGGCGCAACAGTATAATGAGTGCGGCAGAAGTATACAGTTGCTGTAAGTTCGCTAGACAGCCAATTACCTCTAAGAGAAAGACACGAGAGGAAATTGAAACGGCGGAGTAGTCTGCCAACATGAATCGCGAATGGTGGGTGCAGGCTCCCATCGTCTCCGCTGCGGGCACTAACACTCCACGCCGGCATGCAGTGAACACAGCCGCTGAAGGCACCTAGCTCACTGAGTTGTGGCAGGCGATCATCGTGCACCATAGAAGCAAAATACTATGTCACTGTACTGTCTTACCCCTCATTTGCAAGTGCCACTCGACAGCAATTAATACAAAAACTACACCCGCACTCCAGCCATCATCTCGGATTTCAGTGTCACAGAAATTGACAAAAGCGGAAGAATTAAATTTAGGACCTGGAATCACTGTCACAGTAGTAAACACAGGTTGTTAACAAAAACCCTCCCATATTACTACAGAAGGTAGAAAAGTCAAAACTAGAAGAAACGTTACTACGATGGCATGTCCGGAAACCAATACCTATTAAGATATAGGCCAAACAGCCCTCTCTCTCCCATCTGTCTGTTACGTAGAATTAGATACTATAGACAGTGGTGCGTGTGGTTACTACTCATCCTCACACATCCTTCAGCCCTTGTTGACACTGAATCACACACTCTTTCAAATACACCTGTTTCCATTCGGAGTGCATTGAAACGTCCCCTTTGTTGCATTAATTGTAATAACAATGCACTGGTGTCTGAAACATGTTCCTCAGTGCTTTTCGGCAGTGAATTTGCACCGGCGACATTCACATTTTGACAAGCGGAAAATGTGTCTTGACTCATTTGAGAAAACGGTGAGGACGCAAAACCTGAATCTACAGTATTTGCAAAATTGTGTCCTGTCATTTCGGATTCCTGAGGCGAGCTGTTGCCGAGTGATCGATCGATAATGCTTCCCTGTTCACTAACTGTTTCACTATCTACGCCATTGTTTGCAGCCCGCTCCATTTCCCTATGCACAGTTACCAAATTACTACTTTGAACGTCTGTTAATTCATTACACAGTGGTGCTGGCAAGCTACGCTCGTCGTCACTAGTATTTCTCAGTTTACTTTGGAGCCTAGTGTTACGTTTTTCACACGCCATTATTGTCACAATATTTCACACGATAACACAGAGAAACACAATTTGAAGAGCAAAAATAAGAGAACACATTAACATAGCACTGAAAATAATATCTAGTTAATTGCAAGCGCAGCCGCGAAATACTTGGTGCAAATTAACAGCATCAGATACGTCGCTCATACGTACCTGTTCAGATGTGGGCCAAACTGCCCTCTCTCTCCCATCTGTCTGTTACGTAGAATTAGATACTATAGACAGTGGTGCGTGTGGTTACTACCCATCCTGACACATCCTTCAGCCCTTGTCGACACTGAATCACACACTCTTTCAAATACACCTGGTTCCATTCGGACTGTATCAGATACGTTGGTCTCACGTTTCTGTCGTCTGCACATTGTCGATGGGTTAGAATCATATCACTGCATGTAAATGTCCCCACGCTCCGAAATCTAACGAATTCAAGCCGACGAATGGAAAGACCATCTATCGGATCTCCTGGACCAATCCATCAGCCATGAAACGTTGGCAGAGAGAGCGGCGTACAATCCGTGTGGTGCCCTGTCGAGCATAAATTACAGTTGTTGTCTTTGAGCAAGGGTAACGTTCTCCAGTGGCGTCGGTAGTTCATCGCGAAGAACCTCTTAAACTGATTCTTAAATTATATGGCCCTAAGAGTCTGTCACTAACAATTCCCTACCATACATTGATACTGAAGCGATTCTGATGCCTCTACCTCTATGATTGCTAGAGGATTTGCATTTGCCAAAACGAGTGTATTATTGTAATTTGCTAGCCCACCTCTAGTGAATCCTCCTTCATCTTAAAAAAAAAAATGCAGTAATCTGTTGTAGAAACCGTTAGCACAACTGTAATTTGGCAAGGTGGCCTTCTGAGCGAAGAGCTTGTACACATTGCGTATGATAGAGATAAAGCAACTGCTCGCGCGGAGCTGACCACGCAAGACTGCGGCTGATACCTACACTAACTCCGGTTTGCGCACTATTTTCAGGATCATTTTCTACATGTGCCACTACTTGTTCTTCCATCTCTGGCGTGCGAACTTTGCTAGATCCATCACAGTTCGTTGTCTTTACTGCGAATGATCAGATGTCTATAGTTCTCTGAAACAGCATTATGAACATTCTTGCATATGGAATAGAGCTTCTTTGTGCATGTCGTTTGGCATACAGTTCACGGGCCTGGTGATGACTGTCATCAGCTAACCCACAACAAACTGCTGTGTCTCCCGTTATGCTCGTGGAACAGTGAACATCCACTGTGCTGTTTAGAGTACAGAATGTTCACCAATCCTCTTCTGTTACCAAAGTGGAGGGGCACCACAACATCGTCTGACTGGAGTGGCAGTTCCTTGCCTTCTTATCTGCACCACAGTGGTCGGTAAAACAACATGACGACGATGTCACATACCCACAAAACTTTTGTTGAAAGTGGCTGAATCTTACTACTAAGTTTACCGGATAACACTTTCTTGTAGACGTGAGAGTCAAATTCTCGGGTAGAGTACTATGAGCTTAAAATCCTGATGACGTGAGGAAATTTTTGTCTATCATATAATTTTACTCAACATTTACCTAAACAAACACACTTTCAAACACACTAGGCTTTAAATGCTTTTTCCGGGATATACCTCTAACTAGATTAAAAATAGTTCCTTTCTCCCGGTTCTTACCAAGGTTCCCAAGAGGTTTCTGCTGGATGTAAGGCTACTGAAGGTACTGGAAATGCCTCCAAAATATTTGCTATTGAGCACCCCCCCCCCCCCACCCTCTGTCCCACCTCCTGCCACGTAGCTCGGTTTTTGGCTGAAAAATCTATGAATTACTCAAGAAAGCGGTTCGGTTTAGAAGGGAAAAAATCTTCCAGTTTGAAAGTAGCCCGTCAAATTTGTGATCGTTCCATTTGCTCCATTGGGTTCACTTACTTAGAATAATTACATCTGTCATGGGCTATATAGAAGGCGATAGTAACGCGTACATAACATATAAATGGGCAGTGCACTGGCAGAATTGTCATTTTGACTCAGGTGATTCATATGAAATGGCTTTCGAGGTCGAAAGCCATTTTCTGGTCGCACGACGGGAATCAATAGACTTTGAATGCGGAATGGTAGTTGGAGTTAGACGCATGGGACAGTGCATTTCGTAAATCGTTGTGGAATTCAATATTCCGAGATCCAAAGTGTCAAGTGTGTGCCAGGATTACTACTAGGTCTACAACTTTACTTTTTACGCCGTTTTCTTCTCGAAGTTCGGGACTTTATTGTGAACAAGTTACAAAAAAAATATGATTCATAGTATTTCCTATTGCTGGCCACTACTTGTCCCATCTTTCGGATAGCATACGAATTCCGTGGCGGAAGAACTGCGCGTCTTTTGTGGGGATCCATGAATCGATTCAATTGTGCACTTGTTCATATGATCGGAAGCGCTGATCAGTCAGACTGTATGCCACTGATCGAATAATGTGGTAGTCAGAGAGAGCAACGTATGGAGAATACGGCGGGAGGGATAGGACTTCTCATTTCAACGTTTCCATGTATATTTTGACAGGTTTTGCGACATGGGGTCGAGCACTGACCTGCTGCAAAATTACCTTCACGTGTCTATCGCTGTATTGTGGCCGTTTGTGTTTCAGTACTGGACTCGAACGCACTGCTTTCTATAATGGTGTCCTGTGACTGTCTTCGTCTCTTTCAGTAGCTACGGAAACGTTCTGTCTTCCACCGCCATGCCGGTCTTCGACATCAAAGTCACCGTTCTTAAGGCGTTGAAAACATTCTCTGCACGTCCTTCCACTAATAATTCCCTCACCATTGGTCTTACCCAACATTTTAAGAGCCACAACCGCAGATTTCTTCATTTTAAAGCAGAAAATTAAAACTTCCCATAAATGACGACAAATGGGTACGTAAGTTGACGTACTTATTCGAGAATAACCTTATGATGCAATCACAAATGAACTAATATTTTTATAGCATTATGCTTACAGATGTCTAAGCTTATTGTATTACATCTATGGCCAACCACCCGAACCCCACTTGCCGCTACTACCGTCTATTGTACAACGGCGGAAGCGAAGTTGCAGAGATAATACATTTCAGGCATTATCTCTTACCGCGAACAGCGCAGGGATCTATGGCACTTACGTAGTGTTGTCACTGCTAACAGACGAGCAACACTGCGTAAAATAACCGCAGAAGTCGATGAGAGATGTACGAAGAACGCATACGTTATGACAGTGCCGTAAAATTTGCCGTTAATGGGCTATGACAGCAGACGGCAGCCGCGGGTACCTTTGCTATTATCACATCGCCTGCAGCACCACGCTACTGACCGTATTGGTTGGTTGGACCCTAGATGCCTCTATCACGATGACCTGCTCAGATGAGTCTCCATGTCAGTTGGTAAGAGCTGATGGTGGAGTCGAGAGTGACACAGACCCCACGAAGCCATGGACAGAACTTGCCAACAAGGCATCGTGCTAGTTGGTTGTGGCTCCATGGTGGTGTGGTCAGCGTTTGCGTGGAACTGACTGGGTCTCCTGGTTCAACTAAATCGATAATTTACTGGAAATCGTTATTTTTGGCTACTTGGAGCCACTCATGCTCCGAAACAACGATGTCATGTCACTGGGCTACGATTGATCGCGATTAGTTTAAAGTACATTCCGGATAATTCGAGTGAATGATTTGGCCACCAGATAGCCTTACGTCAGTCCCATCGAACGTTTATCGACAGGTCAGTTCGTGTACAAACTACTTTACCAGCATGCCTTTATACCTATAGAGGCAGTATGGCTCAATACTTCTGCAGAGGACTTCCAACGACTTGTTGAATCCATGTCACGGCGCGTTGCTACTCTACGTCAGGCAAAAGGATGCCCGAACCGATATCAGGACGTCTCCCATGACTTTTGTCGCCTCAGTGTATATTCTTTATACAGTACTGGGCAATAAAATTGCTGCACTTCGAAGATGACGTGCTCGAGACGCGAAATTTAACCGACAGGAAGAACATGTTGTGATATGCAAATGATTAGCTTTTCAAAGAATTCACACACGGTTGGCGCCTGTGGCGGCACCTACAACGTGCTGGCATGACGAAAGTTTCCAACCTATTTCTCATACACAAATAGCAGTTGACTGGCGTTGCCTGGTGAAACGTTGTTGTGATGCCTCGTGTGAGGAGAAGAAATGCGTACCATCACGTTTCCGACTTTGATAAAGGTCGGATTGTAGCCTATCGCGATTGCGGTTTATCGTATCGCGACATTGCTGCTCGCTTTGGTCGAGGTCCAATGACTGTTAGCAGAATACGGAATCGGTGTGTTCAGAAGGGTAATACGGAACGCCGTGCTAAATCCCAACGGCCTCGTATCACTAGCAATCGAGATGACAGGCATCTTATCCGCATGGCTATAACGGATCGTGCAGCCACGTCTCGATCCCTGCGTCAACAGATGGGGACGTTTGCAAGACAACAACCATCTGCACGAACAGTTCGACGACGTTTGCAGCAGCATGGACTATCAGCTCGGAGACCACGGCTGCGGCTACCCTTGACGCTGCATCAGAGAGAGGAGCACCTGCGATGGTGTACTCAACGACGAACCTGGGTGCACGAATGTCAAAACGTCATTTATTCGCATGAATCCAGGTTCTGTTTACAGCATCATGATGGTCGCATCGGTGTTTGGCGACATCGCAGTGAACGCACATTGGAAGCGTGTATTCGTCATCGTCATACTGGCTTATCACCCGGCGTGATAGTATGAGATGCCATTGGTTACACGTTTCGCTCACATCTTGTTCGCATTGACGGCACTTTGAACAGTGGACGTTATATTTTAGATGTGTTACGACCCGAGGCTCTACCCTTCATTCGATCCCTTCTAAACCCTACATTTCAGCAGGATAATGCACGACGGCATGTTGCAGGTCCTGTACGGGCCTTTCTGGATACAGAAAATGTTCGACTGCTGCCCTGGCCGGCACATTCTCCAGAGCTCTCACCAACTGGAAACGTCTGGTCGATGATGGTCGAGCAATTGGCTCGTCACAATACGCCAGTCACTACTCTTGATGAACTGTGGTGTCGTGTTGAAGCTGCATGGGCAGCTGTACCTGTACACGCCATCCAAGCTCTGTTTGACTCAATGCCCAGGCGTATCAAGGCCGTTATATTGGCGAGAGGTTGTTGTTCTGGGTACTGATTTCTCAGGATTTATGCACCCAAATTGCGTGAAAATGTGTTCACATGCCAGTTCTGGTATAATATATTTGTCCAATGAATACCCGTGGGAAAGAGATATAAACGGATTGAGTGCCAAATAGGAGGAACAAAGTTAGAACAGGTGGACGGTTTCAAGCACTTAGGATGCATATTCTCACAGGATGGCAACATAGTGAAAGAACTGGAAGCAAGGTGTAGCAAAGCTAATGCAGTGACCGCTCAGCTACGATCTACTCTCTTCTGCAAGAAGGAAGTCAGTACCAAGACTAAGTTATCTGTGCACCGTTCAATCTTTCGACCAACTTTGTTGTATGGGAGCGATAGCTGGGTGGACTCAGGTTACTTTATCAATAGGGTTGAGGTTACGGGTATGAAAGTAGCTGGGATCATTGCAGGTACTAGTGATGGAAACAATGGCAGGAGGGTGTCCACAATGAGGAAATCAAAGAAAAACTGGGAATGAACTCTATAGATGTAGCAGTCAGGGCGAACAGGCTTGGATGGTGGTGTCATGTTACAAGCATGGGAGAAGCAATGTTACCCAAGAGACTCATGGGTTCAGCAGTAGAGGGTAGGATGAGTAGGGATAGAGCAAGGAGAAGGTACCTGGATTCGGTTAAGAATGATTTTGAAGTAATAGGCTTAACATCAGAAGAGGCACCAATATTAGCACTGAATTGGGGATCATGGAGGAATTTTATAAGGGGGACTATGCTGCAGACTGAACGCTGAAAGGCATAATCAGTCTTAAATGATGAGGATGATGATGATGATACCAGTTTATCATCTGCATTTCTTCTTGGTGTTGCATAATTAATTGCCAGTTGTGTATACACAAGAAAATAGACGATTTATGGGAACTCACTGTCTTTCATTCCTCTCTGAAACGTATTGACTCCCTCGTATAACTTCATAAACGGATGTAGGTGCCAAGTTGAACAGTTCAGCCAACTGGTAAGAATATGTGCTGTTTCTTCCTTGCAGCTAAGAGTCCGGCGCATAGGTCCGCGTGACTTCACTCTCCATTCAGAGGATCAAGCCTGCCAGCAGGTTTGGCTGCAGCGCCTTGACCTTTTGCTGCCAGAGGTCAGGCAAGCGCTATGTTTCCGTGTCACTAATGTCACGCGCATGAAGCAGCTATTTCCCCATGATTCAGGGTGGCGCGATTGTATGTTTGCGTCTGTAGACAAATCGGATATGCTGTTTTGAGAACTCTGCCTGTCTTACCAAAAGGACTGCAGTCCATTCTTACTCCTCTGCTTATTTCTTTTCCTGCCCATCCAGTCACAGAATTCAGTGTGTGAATGAATACCAAGTCATAACACAGTTATTAAAACCCCAAAATTATTTCCCTGTCTATGAAATTTGACAAAGCGATGTGACGTCCAGTGCAGATATGACTGCATGCGGTGTGTCCTAACGTCTAACAAAATAAAAATGATTCATGGTTGCAACACGTATCCTGAAGTGCACTGCGACTTGCAATCACCTTATTTAGCTGGAAATTGTACAAAATACCGGAAAATAATGCGGTTGCTGAAGGCAGTTTCCCGAAAGATTAATTCTGCTGAAATCGCTTCATTTCAATTATTTTGCTCTCGTATATGGTGCTAGGAGAACAACGCTTGAACGAGAACACGTGCAATTGAGTGAAAACAATGACTTGATGGGAAAAACAATCATGACAGTTTTGATTTTGCATTCACTTAATATTCAGAAAATGGATAGGAAAAGTTCGTGAATAATAAGTAACATTTGAATGTACAATACCACACATATACCTAAGACAGCAGTCGACCCCATATCCTTTCTATCGCCTGTAATACCTTTTAGAGAGTGAAAAAGTAATGTAACAGACGATCAATATGCTTGGATGACTCAATGAAAAGTATTTACTGAACCTCGTTTAGTCAAGAAAAGACTCGAATCAACCAAAGATCTAATCTTCCTGACATGAACACGCAGCTGCAAAGTAAGCCCCAGAAATGAGCCTGAAAATAACGTAATATATAATTACGCCATTGTAACGCGACCAAACAACGCTATCACCAATGAACCTGGACGAAGCAGCTTCTAAATGTTCCTCTCAGTAAAACACAATAAACGTTTCTACTGTTTCTATGGCTTCAACAAGTAATGCGATGTTCTTACCTCAGGCGTAGAAGACGCCTGTCCACAGTGTCCAACCAAACTCTAAACTCGGCACCAAGCTATTTGATTGGCTGGGTAAGCCCTGTGCTCAAAGTACTGCTTAAAGACAAATTTATCACTACTCAGGTAAAGATAAGGCTACTGTAACTGAATAAAACATGGACTATAGAATCTTTCAGTTGTACTGTCACACAACATCAAAGTCATTATAACAAAATGGTTCAAATGGATCTGAGCACCATGCGACTTAACTTCTAGGTCATCAGTCGTCTAGAACTTAGAACTAATTAAACCTAACCAACCTAAGGACATCACACACATCAACGCCCGAGGCAGGATTCGAACCTGCGATCGTAGCGGTCGCTCGGTTCCAGACTGTAGCGCCCAGAACCGCACGACCACTCCGGCCGGCTCATTATAATAAACTGCTTCCAAACTACCAGAAATACAACTGCTCATCGACGCTTTCTATGACTTCAATGCAAACTAGTGCAGTTTTGTTTTACTCGCATTCATTATCCACTATTTTTGTATTTCCGTTTCTGATTTTTATGCCTAATTTCAAATTGGCTGTGGTAAATTCTTCGGTTCGATATGAAATTTTTCTTCACTTGAGACAAGAGTTTCAGATGTGTTACATTAAGACCTATAACATCTTGGTTTTCTCATATTAAGAATCTGAAAACATTATCTAGGAATTATTTTTGGCAATAATTTTGTCTCATTTAAATTCTGTATTTCTCTTGTGTTTGAGGTAGTTAATGATACGGTCAGCTAAAAAAAGAGAGTATATTGATTGGTTCATAATGTCATTCGCTGAAATATTTATTAAGAGCAGTGATTGCAGGAAAAGGTAGAAGCAAGAGCATAGAATAAAATATTGTGACTGTACATCTTTTTATAGAAACTGATGAAAAGAGATGTATTTCAGGGAGCAGACGATGCAGGCGCCTACATTCCAGATAAGTACGAGACGGACGAGTCAGCTGGGGAAGGAACTTACGATGCGAAGAAATATGAAACGGTTGAGGGCTTCGACGACGGTATGTACCACCCACAGGCTGATCTGGAGGAACACGACGACGGGTCCTACCACCCCGAGATTGCCGAGAAAACTGTCGGGGACGACGGTTCGTACCACACAGAAAGTGATGGACAGTCTGTAGGAGAAGACGGATCGTATCGGCCCGAACAGTACGAGAGAAGCGTGGGAGATGATGGATTATACAATCCTCAACTTTACGAATCTGTCGTTGGGGACGACGGAGCCTATCACCCGGACGTTGCCGAAAAAATTGTGGGAGACGATGGCTTGTATCATCCTGACCCAAGCGCGCATAGTGAAGATCATGAAGGTGACTATAACCCAGAAACGTACGAGAAAGTCGTCGGAGACGACGGATCTTACCGCAGCACCGAAGAGGATGACGGATCGTACCACGCAAATGTCGGCGATATCTCTCAGGAGGACGATGGACTATACCACCCTGAGATCCATGAGAGGTCATTTAGTGTATCAGACGCTCAGAAGGCGCCTGAGCTTAACGCTGCCATCCAGCTACAACCGGATGTCTACAATGGTGTTGTACACGTGGGGAGGCAAACACCCACCACACGCGTGAGGCGACACGAAAGAGCCGATAGTTTTCAGTACGGAGCAGCTTCTTACGTCGGCCACATTGATACCGTAAGTCACAGCGGGAACTCGGACCCGGATGGGATTGGTGGTGCGCTGCGTAAGCCAGGAGCAAACAAGAGAATTGTAAGAGGAACTCATAGTGATGTGTACCGTTTACAGACATTGGAGGAGAAAATGCAGCAGAGCGACGACGGAGCCTACCACCCGGAAAAGTACGAGACGCCTGCTCCAGAGGCGGCGCAGGACTGGGACAGGTACTGGACGGAGGGGTCGGTGACCGCCGGCGGCGACTGCGCCACGCCCAGCGAAGAAACGTCAGAGGCTTCTGATGATGGGTCGTACAGGCCGGAACACCACAAGGTAGGTACCGCCGCCGAAAACATTGCTAGCACAGTTCTGCTTCATGAATATACACTGAGGTGACAAAAGTCATGGAATTCCTCACAATATCGTGTCGAACGTTGCAGGGGGCTTAATTAAATATAATGCAAATAATTTTAGTCGCTCTATGTCCGTTCACGAAGCCTCGTAACCGGTTGGCCCTGAGTAGTATTAGTACGCAATCTGACTGCGGAGAATAATAATAAAGTACGAAAGGAAATTTCCGTTAACACAATTAATTAATTAAGTCCCCAGCAACTATAAAAGCTGCGAAACAACAAAGTACAAGTGTAACTGTTCTGTGTGAGGAAGTGTGATTCAACGTACACTTCTGGCACGGTTTTTCCTCAATACGACAAGATATTTTAAACACCATTTACAATGAAGTAATTAAAAAATCCAGAAATACTATGATTGCATATAGAAACCAGAATTACAGTCTAATACATGAACACAAGCCAGATGCTTTGTTGACTGAACGTGTGACCAAGAGGCATTGTTATTTAGGAAATTTGAAATTAAAATTTTTTTTGTTACCTTCACATATATTGACGAAAAATACACTGAGATCATTACGACACCCCCAATCGAAAAGCATCTGCTGTCTCGTCCAACAGAACAACTGCACACGACATGCCCTCAACTAGAACTGCTATCGACATCCTCTCAACAAGCACTGCCCACGGCAACCTCTGAACTACCACTGCCCAGTGGAGGCAGCGGAATCATACTCTTTGGCGCAATCTCTGGCGCTGTGACTCAGTGTAGCCACCTTTCAACGTCCTTTTGCCCAACGTAGCGCGGCAACTCGACGTGGCATTTACTCAACAAGTCGTTGTGAATCCCCGGTAGAAATACTGGGCCAGGCTGCTTCTATAGCCAGCCACAGTAACGGAAGTTTTTCCGAGGCAGGATTTCGTTCACGAACTGACCTCTCGGTTATGACCCACAAAAGTACAATGGGATACATCTAGGACGATCTGTGTGGGTAATTCATTCGATCGAATTGTCCCGAATGGTCTTCAAATCAATCGCGAATAAATGAGGTCTGGTGACTTGGTGCATTGTCATCCGTACGTGAATGGCTGTCAAAGTAGGCGGACACAACTATTTACAGTCAATGATCCGTTAAGTTGGACCAGAGTACCCAATCATTTCCATGTAAGCACATTCAACACTGTTGTGGAGTCACCACCAGCTTGTACAGTGCCTCTCCCTCAACTTGCGTCCATCTCATCGTGGGGACTGCGCCACACTCGAACCCTACCATCAACTCTTAGCAATTGAAGTCAGTACTCATAGGACCAGGCTTTTCCAGACGTCTATGGTCTAACCGATATGGCCAAGAGAACAAGAGAGGTGCTGCTGGCGGTGTCATTCTGTTAGCAAAGGCACTAGCGTTGGTCGTCTGCAGCCGAATTTCACCGCGCTGTCCTAACGGATACGTTCATTGTACGTCCCACATTGATTTCTGTCGCTATTTCTCAAAGGTTTGCTTGTCTTTTAGCACCGACAACTCGAGTCAAACGCCGCTACTCTCCGTCGTTAGGTGAAGGTTGTCGGCCACTGCGTCGATCACGGCGAGAGGTTAATGCCTGAAATTTGGTGTTCTCGGCATAACATGACACTGTGGATCTGGAAACACTGAATGACCTAACATACATACACACATACACACACACACACACACACACACACACACACACACACACACAAGTGTGTGTGTGTATGTGTGTGTGTGTGTGAGTGTGTGTGTGTGTGGATGTGTAAGGGTGGGTGGGTGGGTGGTTGTGAGTGTGAGTGTGTGTGTGTGTGTGTGTGTGTGTGTGTGTGTGCATATTGCCATTCCACTACTTTTGTCACTTCCGTGTAACTGTACAAGTACACACTGTTGCCGAGTATGTAAAACATTAGACCTGGAAGCCGTTGTGGCAAGTAGATCTGCTACCACAGTGCATTAGTATTGTTAGTGTCTCTGAGCACTATGGGACTTAACTTCTGAGGTCATCAGTCCCCTAGAACTTAGAACTACTTAAACCTAACTAACCTAAGGACATCACACACATCCATGCCCGAGGCAGGATTCGAACCTGCGACCGTAGCGGTCGCGCGGTTCCAGACTGTAGCGCCTAGAACCACTCAGCCACTCTGGCCGGCTGTATTGTTAGTATTTAGTGTTGTTCTTGTTAAGTGTTGTCGCCAGACCTGGTAGGACCTATAACGGACGTCAGAGCATAAGCGATCACTATGAAGGAGACTGAGTAGTCAGAGACAGGGGTATCAGCACCTGACAGAGCTTGAAAGGCGTTTCCTTGTGGGTCTCCATTTGGCCAGCTGGGTAAGTCGTGGAACATCCTGAACTGTGTGGTATTCGGATGTGGCAGTGACCCGATGTCGGACTATATTGAGACGCGGGGCATACATAGTTGCCGTCAAAGTTCCGGACGACTACGTGTGACCACCACAAGTGAGAATGACCACATTGTGCACCATTTACGTACTAAACCTATAACATCTGTGTCCTTTTTTGAGACTATACACTGAAGCGCGAAAGAAACTTGTATACGAGAGCGTATTCAAACACACAGATATGTAAACAGACAGAATACGGCGCTGAGATCGGCAGCCCCTACGTAAGATAACAAGTGTCTGGCGCAGTTGTTAGACCGGTTACTGCTGTTACAATGGCAGGTTATCATGACATAAGTGAGGTTGAACATGGTGTTACAGTCGACGCTGGAGCGATGGGACATACCATCTCCGACGTAGCGATGAAGTTGGGATTTTCCCGTACGACCATTTCACGAGTATACCGTGAATATCAGGAATTCGGTAAAACGTCAAATCCCGATACGGCCGGAAGAAGATCCTACAAGAATGAGACCAACGACGACTGAAGAGATTCGTTCAACGTGACAGAAGTGCAACCCTTCCGGAAAGTGCTGCACATTTCAATGCTGGGCCATCAACAAGTGTAAGCGTGCGAATTATTCAACGAAACGTCATCGATGTGGGCTTTCGGAGTCGAAGGTGCACTCGTGTGCCCTTCATGACTGCACCACATAAAGCTTTACGCCTCGTCTGGGCCTGTCAACATCGACATTCGACTGTTGATGACAGGAAACATGTTGCCCGGTCGGACGAGTCTCGTTTCAAATAGTATCGAGTGGAAGGAAAGTGTACGAGTATGAGGAGAAGCTCATGAAGTCATGGACGCTGCACGTCTGCAGGGGGCTGTTCAAACTGGTCCAGGCTTTGTAAGAGCGTGGTGCGTGTGCAGTTGGACTGATATGGGACGTCTAGATACCAGTCTGACTGGTAGCTTGGACGTAAACATCCTGCCTGATCACCTGCTTCCACTCATGTCCATTGTGCATTCTGACGGACTTGAGCAATTCCATCAGGACAATGCGACACCCCACACGTCCACAATTGCTACAGTGTGGCTCCATAAACATTATTCTGAGTTTAAACACCTCCGCTAGCCCCCAAACTTCCCAGACAAGAACATTATTGAGCATATCTGGGGTGCTTTGCAACGTGCTGTTCAGAAGAGATCTCCACCGCCTAGTACTCTTACGAATTTATGGACAGCCCTGCAGGATTCATGGTGTCACTTCCCTCCAGCAATCCTTCAGACATTATTCGAGCCCAAACCACGTCGTGTTGTGGCACTTATGGGATCTCGCGGTGGCCCTACACGATATTAGGCAGGTGTACCAGTATATATATACAATGAACTCCGTGCAACATTTTGTCTTATCACGCACTAGTGGTCGGCTAGTAGGAAATTACCGTCGGAACAATAGGCTGGCGTTAACGCCATAACACAACTGGCTGCGTTTGGAGTGGTGCCGTGACTGGGAAGCCCGGACTGCTGGCTTAAGCAGTTGTTATAATCTTCTGTAGAAGGGCGCAACGTCTCTGTAACTAGTAAGGAAATAAAATTTCTTTGGTGCAACCTCCTGATTTTTTCAACAAATCACTTCCAGTAAATAACATGTCTCCGTGTTACTGAAAAATGAACTCATGACCTGCTGGATTAGAACTAGCTACTGAGTTGCAGGAAAGATGTACATGTTAACAGTACAAATGTCATAATATGGGCATGACCTCAGACCTTGTCCTGGTGCGACAGTGAAATGGGCAAGGTTCACGGTATCTTGGCCACTTTGTGGGAACTCGACATGAGTGGCGGAGGCACAGAATGGTGTACTGTAGGTACTTCCATCCCAGGTAAACTGCCAGATCCTCACTTAACTGCGGTGTGCGAGAGAGCGAGCAAATAGCGAAGAGTGTAACAGAAGCTGTATGCTAGAAGAGTATGTGTGACACATGAAAATTTGTGGCGGATCAGAGCTCTAACGTGGATTTCATTCTTATTGTGAACGGTCGCCTACCTATAAACGCTTCCAGGATCGAACCGAACCTCCATATGCCACACCGCCTATAATTCTCCCCTCCCCTCATTTGTCTTTTGACTGGCTTGACGCGGCCCGTCACGAATTCCTCTTCTGTGCCAACCTTTTCGGTTAGCACTTGCAGCCTAACTCCTCAATTATTTTCTGGGTATTTTCCAGTCTCTGTCTTCCTCTACAGTTCTTAATCTCTACAGCTTCCGCTAGCACCATGAAAGTTATTCCTTGATGGCTTAACAGATATCCTATTATCCTGACCCTTTTACTTGTTGGTGTTTTCCATACATTCCTTTCCTCGACGATTCTGCGGAGAACCTCCTCATTCCTTACTTTATTAGATCACTTAATTTTCAATATTCACCTGTGCACCACATCTCTTCCGTTTCGGTTTCCCAACAGTCCATGTTTCACGACCATACAATGCTGTGCTTCAAACGAACATTCCCAGAAATTTCTTTCTCAAACTGAGGCCTGCATTTGATACTACGAAACTTTCTTAGCCAGCAGTGCCCTTTTTGTCAGTGTTAGCCTGCTTCTTACGGCCTCCTTGCTCCGCCCATTATGGGTTACTTTGTTGCCTAGGTAGCAGCTTTCCCTTTCTTCGTCTATTGTTATCCCCAATTCTGATATTACGTTTCCCAGTCTTCTCATTTCTGCTACTTCTCATTACTTTCGTCTTTCTTCGGTTTACTCTCATACGCGTTCGGTACTCACTACGTTGTTCATACCATTCGGCAGGTCCTGTTATTCTGTTTTACTTTCTCTCAGGATTATCAACATATCTTATGCACGTACGTTACGTAGTCCCCGTGACATATGAGGCTAAAATGAAGCAAGATCAGTATTAGTCTTGTCATTCTGTCTGTCCAGGCATTTAACACTCTTTTCACTCACAAAGCCTATTGCTTCAGACATGCTGATGTCCTGACATTGTAAGTTAAATAAGTATCATTAAGCTGTGCCCACCTGCGCGTAGGCGGCCAAGTCACAGTGTGTGTAGGTTCCTTCGGTCACAGTGTGTGTAGCTTCCTTCAGTTACCGCTACACCTAGTGTTGTGATGTGAAGTTTCTAATCCCCATGTTTTCTTCCCCACGTAGACCACACTTTTGTTTCGCATGCTGCCCGATCTCGCCTGGGGGAAGGCGAGTGAGAGAACTACCACCGGAGTGACGCCCACCTGCGTGAAAAGTGAATGACAGAGACCCACTGCTGCTCATGCAGCTTTAATGTGTGGACGCAGTGCTGTAACAGAAACTTGCTATCTGACCATGCATTCCTGTTTGTCCACCTACATTTTCCAATAGGCACGTGTACATTGAACGAGACACTGCAGCTCGCCCCCGAATCCAAATCTCGCCAAAATAGTTTTAGGATTGCTTCGTTTTCTTGGTTCACCTGACATCTGCCACATTGAGTACTTCTCGGATACTAACGTGACAGATACACGCTCCTTGGATCCTTCTCCTAAAATTCCAACAATTGTCGGTTGGTTGCTTATTAGTCAGGATGGCCACTGGCATCAGGTTGAAAAGGGGTGCAACGCGCTGCTGGACAATTTGATGTCGTTTAATTGCCTACATGCGAGTACTTGAAACTGATATTACGTTCAAAAGCTGTTGAAAGCTGCATATGTTTTATGGTTCTACTTCGTCGTGATCATTCTTCGAAGTGAGCTCTGTAATGATAAATGTTACATAAATTATACTGTTACACATACGATAACTTCAATTTAATAAGTGAAACAGAGATATGGTTTGGGTCATTTCACACAATGATCCACTCAGTTTCCTAGCAAGCAGTTCGCCTTGTCAGTAATGTGAGAACGTTCAATAATCTGACTGTTTCTGTCTATATTTCTATCAAATCCGTTGTGATTGCGGATATAGTCACTATGCTGGAGTACTATGAGATATATAATAAGGTTTTGCCGTTGTAGGAAACCAGCTGCCCTATCCGTTTTTTGAACAATGTTGCCAGACAGACTGTTGTAAAGTGTATGATTTTTTTCTGACACAATAAATCGTTTTATGATAACTAAAGACTATCAGTTGAGTGAAACAGATAGTTAATAAAGACTTATCATCAGCTCTTGATGATTCTGAAATTTTAGTTTTTTTCAATTACTCTCGAGCTGTGACATACTACCTGCACAAAACAGACTGAAATGTAGGTGCATGTAGTAAAAAAATATAACAGTGGTGAGTGGGAATGACACATAATGAAGGAACCTAAAATATAACAAAGGGAAATGAAACAGACTCATTACAGACTGTCTCAGTTAGGACTGTATAATCATCAGCCATTGAGTACACTCTCCTCTTTTTTGTGACGGACTGCTGTACCTGAGAACACTAAGGGTGTTGGTAAGAATTATGCTCCCTTGGGATGTCATGACTGTTTATCCCTATATGAAGGACTTATTTCAATATTGGTCCAAGCCCATTTTTGTTCATATTGAGATGCAAAATAGTAAAGTTAAATGAGCGCTGAAAAATCTGCAGTTGAGATACCAGAAATATTCAAGCATATGGCTTCTTGCTAGAGATGAACATTTCTTTCTGTTTGTTTGGATCATTTATTTCAGAAGCATTATAGACAGAAAAGTGGAGGTAATGGACTTATACCACTATTGATATAAGCCCTTCATATACATCACATATTACACGATATGTGATGGCAAGCTGTGATTCACAAATTCTGAGCTTCCCATGAAAGCCTTGAACAGATCCTAGAATGTACAGTGTGTCCCAAGAGGAATGTCCAGTTTTTAGGGATATGGCAGGAACGAACGCTCATTTGAAGTAAGAAACTTCATAAGGACATAAATCTCTTTCTTAATGATATCCGACATAGAACACACTTAATGTACATTTGTTTCGGGACTGGTGGTACGCTCATATGTATCTTCCCTATCCAACTTGTGCACAAATGTATCATCCGCAAAAAGAACTGCTGGAATGTTGACATCGATGAGCAAATCATAAACAAAGATCAGAAAAAGCGGACTAAGAACAAAACCTTGAGGGACGACTTGCGTCAGTGTTGAACGAAGGCAGCAAAGGCTGTTTTAAAGGTTTTTTAACGTGAATGTACCGCATGTCTAGTACTTCACTTTTCTTTCACATGTGTAATCGTCTTGGTGAATATACGCTAATAATTTTGAAAAAGCATATTTGAGCCATCAGCTGTATGTTGATTCACTGCCGGTTTCTGTTATTACAGCCATCTTCACTGGTGAGAAATATTGTACATCAATGGATCAAAAATATATTTTCGTCGTATGTACGTACAATTGCACAGCTGGTGGCACAACTATGCCTTTTTTCTTTTGAAAATATTTAACAGCTGTAGAGAGTCATCTACGAAAAATTTTATTTATGTGTACATCAGGCTGACCACACCGATGACAATTTGCGTTCTGTCACGGAACCGTTCAGAATATAAGTTTCTTGTTCCAAATTATCGCTCCTACCATACATCTATACAGCAGCCATTCCTCCTGGGAAACCATATAGATCTGCGCTTGATGTGTCTTAGTATCGCCCGTATCAAATTGTGAATATATATAAAACATGGTGCATTTTGAACACGCGTATCTAAGCTACACTACTGGCCATTAAAATTGCTACTCCAAGAAGAAATGCAGATGATAAACGGGTGTTCATTCGACAAATATATTATTCTAGAACTGACGTGTTTACATTTTCACGCAATTTGGGTGCATAGATCCTGAGAAATCAGTAACCAGAACAACCACCTCTGGCCCTAATAATAGCCTTGATACGCCTGGGCATTCAGTCAAACAGAGCTTGGATGGCGTGTACAGGTACCGCTGCACATGCAGCTTCAACACGATACCACAGTTCATCAGGAGTAGAGACTGGCGTACTGCGACGAGCCAGTTGCTCGGCCTCCATTGACCAGACGTTTTCAATTGGTGAGAGATGTGGAGAATGTGCTGGCCAGGGCTGCAGTCGAACACTTTCTCTATCCAGAAAGGCCCGTACAGGACCTGCAACATGCGATCGTGCATTATCCTGATGAAATGTAGGGTTTTGCAGGGGTCGAATGAAGGGTAGAGCACGGGTCGTAACAAATCTGAAATGTAACGTCCACTGTTAAAAGTGCCGTTAATGCGAACAAGATGTGACCGAGACGTGTAACCAATGGCACCCTATACCGTCACGCCGGGTGACACGCCAGTATGGCGATGACGAATACACGCTTCCAATGTGCGTTCACCGAGATGTCGCCAAACACGTATGCGACCACATGATGCTGTAAACAGAACCTGGAGTCATCCGAAAAAATGACGTTTTGCCATTCGTGCACCAAGGTTCGTCGTTGAGTACGCCATCGCAGGCGCTCCTGTCTGTGCTGCAGCGTCAAGGGTAATCGCAGCCATGGTCTCCGAGCTGATAGTCCATGCTGCTGCAAAAATTCGTCGAACTGTTCGTGCAGATGGTTGTTGTCTTGCAAACGTCCCCATCTGTTGACTCAGGGATCGAGAAGTGGCTCCACGATCCGTTACAGCCATGCGGATAAGATGCCTGTCATGTCGACTGCTAGTGATACGAGGCCGTTGGGAACCAGCACGGCGTTCCGTATTACCCTCCTGAACCCATCGATTCCACATTCTGCTAGCAGTTACTGGATCTCGACCAATGTTAGCAGCAATGTCGCGATACGATAAACCGAAATCGCGATAGGCTACAATCCGACCTTTATCAAAGTCGGAAACGTTATGATACGCATTTCTCCTCCTTACACGAGGCATCACAACAACGTTTCACCAGGCAACGCCGGTCAACTGCCGTTTGTGCATGAGAAATCGGTTAGAAACTTTCCTCATGTCAGCACGTTGTAGGTGTCGCCACCGGAGCCAACCTTGTGTGAATCCTCTGAAAAGCTAATCATTGGTATATCACAGCTTGTTCTTCCTGTCGATTAAATTTCGCGTCTGTAGCACGTCATCTTCGTGGTGTAGCAATTTTAATGGCCAGTAGTGTATCTTTATTTCCTGTCTGCTGGAGAAACACGAGTAGCACTTTGGTTGCAGGGGGAGGACTACGACGAGCGGGCGGACAGCGGTCAGAACTCGGTGACGCCTCCAGTGGAGCCTACGGAGGCCTCGGACGACGGTTCGTACCGGCCGGAGCAGCACACGGAGACTCCAGCGGAGGACTACGACGAGAGGGCGGACAACGGCACCGACTGGAGGGACAACGTCGTGGAGCAGCACGTGAGTAGCGCGGCACGTCTAACAGGGGCAGCGAGGGGGAAAGGTTAGCTTGTAATGGGGGGTGGACAACGAAGTCACTGGTTACAGCCTAAGCTCGGATTGCACCAGTGAAGGGAAGAAACAATCCCAAAGATTTCCTTGATCCACTCAGATAAACTACGGGAGGCTTAGTTCTGTACGGGTTGACGTGAATGTGTGTTCCTTTTCTCTGAAATACTAGTGAGGTTTCTTAATCACTGCGCCACCTCACGCTATGCCAGCTGACGATTAGTCCTCTCTGCCTTCTGGGTGGCTGGTCACCAAAAATTAAGTTGTGTTTTATTTGTTGCCCCTCAACTAGACCTGTAATGACACGGAAAAGAAAAAGGAAAAGTGGTGTAATTTGCCGTCTTTGTGGATGCCAGGAAATGCAATCAATACACATTATAATAGTGGATGAATGTTCCACATCTCCTCCTAAACCACTGGATCGATTTCAGAGAAACTTGACACAAATATTACTTACTATTTGGAAACAGATATGGTGGGAGTAAGAAAGAGCAATCTCCTATTGGGGTGATGAGGTACACAGAGTTGCGGTGAAAAAAGATGGACAGACAGGGAGGGGAAAAAAGGAGAAGTACACAGCTATGGGGGAGGAGGAAATAGACTAAGAGAGGGTGGAGGAGGACAGGAAAATGGGCAGGAGGTAATGGACAGAGAAAGGGAATAGAAGACGGAGAGAGAGAGGGAACAAAGTGAAGGACAGAGGGGAAAGAGCAGATGGAGAAGGACTAGGGCCAGGAGGAGCAGATGGACAGACAGAGGGGCAGGAAGAGATGAATGTAGAGAAGGGGGGAGGGAGAAGATGGACAGAGAGAGGTGGCAGAAGGAGACTGACAGAAAGCGGGATGGAGCAGATGGACTACTCATCTAGCAAAGGATATAAATTTTGCGCAATAAGTAATATACACTCCTGGAAATGGAAAAAAGAACACATTGACACCGGTGTGTCAGACTCACCATACTTGCTCCGGACACTGCGAGAGGGCTGTACAAGCAATGATCACACGCACGGCACAGTAGACACACCAGGAACCGCGGTGTTGGCCGTCGAATGGCGCTAGCTGCGCAGCATTTGTGCACCGCCGCCGTCAGTGTCAGCCAGTTTGCCGTGGCATACGGACCTCCATCGCAGTCTTTAACACTGGTAGCATGCCGCGACAGCGTGGACGTGAACCGTATGTGCAGTTGACGGGCTTTGAGCGAGGGCGTATAGTGGGCATGCGGGAGGCCGGGTGGACGTACCGCCGAATTGCTCAACACGTGGGGCGTGAGGTCTCCACAGTACATCGATGTTGTCGCCAGTGGTCGGCGGAAGGTGCAAGTGCCTGTCGACCTGGGACCGGACCGCAGCGACGCACGGATGCACGCCAAGACCGTAGGATGCTACGCAGTGCCGTAGGGGACCGCACCGCCACTTCCCAGCAAATTAGGGACACTGTTGCTCCTGGGGTATCGGCGAGGACCATTCGCAACCGTCTCCATGAAGCTGGGCTACGGTCCCGCACACCGTTAGGCCGTCTTCCGCTCACGCCCCAACATCGTGCAGCCCGCCTCCAGTGGTGTCGCGACAGGCGTGAATGGAGGGACGAATGGAGACGTGTCGTCTTCAGCGATGAGAGTCGCTTCTGCCTTGGTGCCAATGATGGTCGTATGCGTGTTTGGCGCCGTGCAGGTGAGCGCCACAATCAGGACTGCATACGACCGAGGCACACAGGGTCAACACCTGGCATCATGGTGTGGGGAGCGATCTCCTACACTGGTGATCGTCGAGGGGCACTGAATACTGCACGGTACATCCAAACCGTCATCGAACCCATCGTTCTACCATTCCTAGACCGGCAAGGGAACTTGCTGTTCCAACAGGACAATGCACGTCCGCATGTATCCCGTGCCACCCAACGTGCTCTAGAAGGTGTAAGTCAACTACCCAGGCCAGCAAGATCTCCGGATCTGTCCCCCATTGAGCATGTTTGGGACTGGATGAAGCGTCGTCTCACGCGGTCTGCACGTCCAGCACGAACGCTGGTCCAACTGAGGCGCAAGGTGGAAATGGCATGGCAAGCCGTTCCACAGGACTACATCCAGCATCTCTACGATCGTCTCCATGGGAGAATAGCAGCCTGCACTGCTGCGAAGGGTGGATATACACTGTACTAGTGCCGACATTGTGCATACTCTGTTGCCTGTGTCTATGTGCCTGTGGTTCTGTCAGTGTGATCATGTGATGTATCTGACCCCAGGAATGTGTCAATAAAGTTTCCCCTTCCTGGGACAATGAATTCACGGTGTTCTTATTTCAATTTCCAGGAGTGTACTTAGACTAACATGCTTCATTCCAAAGATCCTTAATAAAGCATCAGTCAAGGATGTGGGACAAATTAAAATATTTCAAAGTAATTTGAGGGTAATAAGTTAGTTATAAAAAACAAAAGTAATTCATACGGCATGATTCGCTACGAGTCCTTCAAGAGGGTTGTTCACGCACGTGTTTGCAGTTTCTTTCAACTGGCCGCTACTTCGTGCACTTGCACGCCCTTAACCCACCGCAGCAATCCCACTGGAGAATGAATAACTACAGTTTAACAGGAATCCGTACGAAGTGGAGTTCTCGGCATGCCTTCGAATCATTGAGAGGTAAAGTCTAGCGCAAAGGTAGATACAAAAATTTTGTTACTTGATCGGGATTCGATTCATTGATCTTGGTCTCCAGGTCCGTACTTTAGCACTAGACCAACAAGTCAGACTATGGTAATTGTGATAAACATATAAATCATTGCGGCTTTATCACAAAGTAAATGATTGTAGCTAAGAATTATCAGATGGTAAAATATTTGTAACGCTAGTTTATGTTCATTTAATTAGTTCACTTACTAAGCGAAGAAGTGTCGTAAAACAGTATTATATACTATTAAAGAATGGTTTTGCTAAGGCGTTTTTTTTTTACTCTCTGGACATCATGTAGTGTTTCATGCTCTCTGTAAACACTACATTTGTTTTTACGCAAACATGTTATAACTCCTGTCAATGTATTGATACGTTTGGTCCTGAACGATGGACATCTTTCCGTATTGAGATACATTCATGAGAAACTGAATTAGGGGCAGCTCCTGTGAGCCCTGCTGTAATGACAGGTAAGTAAGTACACCGTCTCACGTGACTGCTTTTGTCATGTCGTCAAACCTTGCATTACCACCGGTGTAGCATTCGTAACCACGATACACACGACATCTCGTGACGGCCGAAATGGGTAATTTCTGTGGAATTTATACGTAATATTTTTAGTGAATAAGGAAGGGGAAATTTAAAATTCGGTCAATGACGGACTGGTTTCCTTTAAAACACATGTTACACTGTCAATATTACTTCACCTTCATACCATGAGACACTTCGGAGATGTTTGAGTTTTAATGCAAGACAGTGGCTCGTGTCCTAATGACGAAGAAAAGTGCACAACAAATTTCCCTCCATTTCCACTAAAAATCGCCGTGGCGAATCTTTTATTCCATCTCTGAGATTCAGTTCAGCTGTCTCTGAGATCCCGATCATAGTAACGCAGATGGATGTTATTGCTTCGAAATGTACGTTTTCCTCTATGAAGCCAGGCACTCAGCAAACCATGTGAGTGAACACTTGCTTCATTAATTTCAAAGTTGGAGATTGCCAGTGACTAGTAAGACGGATGCCTATTTTACTGACATACGCATATGTTTAGAACGGGTTGAAGTACGTTGATGTACATCTGAAACATTTCTCGGTTATTGGTGGGAAGACTGGCCCGGGCCTGTTTGCCTATAGCCATTGATGCTACTTGCAACAACAACTCCTAATGCCAAAGGGTTATTATTATTTCATTCCCTCTGTCTGAACTGCCTGCTGTATATTGTCGTTCTTCAGCCAGGAGAATTTATCAGATTGGTGCAAAAGTCCGTAGCGCCCTTCCCTAAGTTTAATAAACACAACAGATACACTTGTCAGAGACGTTAGTCATCAATAATACAGGGTAATTCAAAAAGAATACCACAACTTTAAAAATGTGTATTTAATGAAAGAAACATAATATAACCTTCTGTTATACATCATTACAAAGAGTATTTAAAAAGGCTTTTTTTCACTCAAAAACAAGTTCAGAGATGTGCAATATGGCCCCCTCCAGACACACGAGAAATATCAACCCGATACTCCAACTGGTTCCACACTCTCTGTAGCATATCAGGCGTAACAGTTTGGATAGCTGCTGTTATTTCTCGTTTCAAATCATCAATGGTGGCTGGGAGAGGTGGCCGAAACACCATATCCTTAACATACCCCCATAAGAAAAAATCGCAGGGGGTAAGAACAGGGCTTCTTGGAGGCCAGTGATGAAGTGCTCTGTCACGGGCTGCCTGGCGGCCGATCCATCGCCTCGGGTAGTTGACGTTCAGGTAGTTATGGACAGATAAGTGCCAATGTGGTGGCGCTCCATCCTGCTGAAATATGAATTGTTGTGCTTCTTGTTCGAGCTGAGGGAACAGCCAATTCTCTAACATCTCCAGATACTGTAGTCCAGTTACAGTAGCACCTTCGAAGAAAAAGGGACCAAAAACTTTATTGGCTGAAATGGCACAGAAAACGTTCACCTTAGGCGAGTCACGTTCATACTGAGTTGTTTCCCGCGGATTCTCAGTGCCCCATATACAGACATTGTGACGGTTGACTTTCCCGTTAGTGTGGAAAGTTGCTTCATCACTAAACACAATCTTTGAAACGAAAGATTCATCTGTTTCCATTTGAGCAAGGATAAAATCACAGAAATCGATTCTTTTAATCTTATCAGCTGCAGACAGTGCTTGAACCAATTTCAGACGATAAGGTTTCATAACTAACCTTTTTCGTAGGACTCTCCATACAGTCGATTGTGGAATTTGCAGCTCTCTGCTAGCTCTGCGAGTCGATTTTCCTGGGCTGCGAAGAAATGCTTGCTGGATGCGTGCTACATTTTCATCACTCGTTATCGGCCGTCCAGAACTTTTCCCTTTGCACAAACACCCATTCTCTGTAAACTGTTTATACCAACGTTTAATACACCACCTATCAGGAGGGTTAACACCATACTTCGTTCGAAATGCACGCTGAACAACTGTCGTCGATTCACTTCTGCCGTACTCAATAACACAAAAAGCTTTCTGTTGAGCGGTCGCCATCTTAGCATCAACTGACGCTGACGCCTAGTCAACAGCGCCTCAAGCGAACAAATGTACAACTAAATGAAACTTTATAGCTCCCTTAATTCGCCGACAGATAGTGCTTAGCTCTGCTTTTTGTCGTTGCAGAGTTTTAAATTCCTAAAGTTGTGGTATTCTTTTTGAATCACCCTGTATATTCTCCTTCACTGTCTACGACAATCTGCCAACGTTGGGGTAACTTCTCGATTCCACGACTGTAGGTATCACGTGGTTTTGAGGCAATGAACTCGTTGACCCATGTTAGGTCAAAATGACTTCCCAACCCATCTCCCGTATAGCGGTATTTGTCGGTCCAGTCTAGCAGAATACGAGCGGGCGTTATCGTGCAGTATCATCACGTGACACAGTCTTCCTGGTAGTTGTTCTTGGATTTAGTCTGCAAGACGTATCAGTTGTTGACAATAAATGTCAGCAACAATGGTTACACCAGATGCATAACATTATCTTTTGTGGATGTGCGCGTGTCTTTGTATGGGGAGTTGTTTGTTTGGGCTCGACCATTTCTTTCTGTCATTATGTTAGCTTGCTGCTCTGTTTGGGCTCGACCATGCCTTTCTTTTCGTTATGTTAGCTTAAAGATACAATTTATTTCTCATCCCCAGTAATGATACTGGATAACAATGGCCCATGTCGATTTTCGTGTTTTCGACTTAGAGCATGAGGTGCCCGTACATCTTTTTTTGAACCTTCCCCATTGCTTGCAAATGTCGCGCGAATGATCACAGTTCATCACATCTGGCAGGTCTCTAGTACACTGACGTCGATAATTGTGGATTAGTGCGTTTAAACGATCTTCATCAAACCCCGGTGGTCTCCCTGTATGAGGAGATGCCAAAACCATCCTCCTTAAAACGAGAAAACCATTTTGTTGACGTGCTCTCTCCAATGGAATTATCCCCATACATGACACAAATTTTTCTTGCCGCCTCCACTACTCTCACATCTCTGCTGAACTCATACAGAAGACTATTTCGGAAATATTCCGACCTCTCTACTTGGCTCTTTATGTTGTAGCATCCACAGTTCCACTCGCTATCTCCAAATGGCAAAGTGACAATACGTAATAACCTCAGATAGCAAAAGTGAACTACAAATCAGTAATGACAATCGATAAATAAACCCGTAACAACGAGAGTGCTAACAAGCAAAACAAAAACGCTACTAACTTTTGCACCAACCTGTTATAAAAAGTTAGTAGGATAGTTTTAAAAACATTAAAATGATAAAATATATTTGAAATCTCTAAAGTATTGAAAAGAGCGATTGTACACTGACGATGTTAGAAAACTCCTTTTTATTTATCGTCAACTCACAATAACTTGCAAAAATTGGTAACTACAGAGGTAACGATTGATTTTTTTGTACAAAGTATGCAGGATGTGTATCACATTTGTAGGTATTCTATATGGGTGAGGAGGGACAGAGATTGTATAACTTAGCATGGAATTCAGACAGAGGAGTATGGGTTCTGGTAGATCAATTGAACGTATTGTATTCAATTGCATGAAAGGATTGACTGAAGGTGGTTGGAACAAATATTGAGGGTATTGCTATAGGACAGGAAGGTTTGGATGAAGTCTATGTACAGATGGATATTGACGGAGAGATTATAACACTGCAACTGCATTTACGTAGCTTATGTAATCAAATACCAAGTTTGAATCATTACGTAGTATGCCCCAACAGAACAAATAGTCCTGTCACGGAAAAAGCCACGTATAACCCTGGCGTCTGCTACAGCTATACCATAACCTCGAAGCTGGAGGCAGGTTGTGAAATAAAACTATCTTATTACAACAATTATGGTATAATGCAACAGAGTAGTGTTACCCTCTGAGAGGAATTTTGTTAGGTTGACCGTGTTGTACCCAACGGAAAAAAGGCTTATCGGAAATGAAAGTCAGAATTACGTAAATATTCGAACAGTAACAAACAATATTTTTGCCTGTCTACACTGTTCAAAAACAAGGAAAACGGTCGCTAGCCTGATTAGGCAAGAGGATGATTGACGTTCTTGTTCAAGAAATTAAGTATGAGTAACCTTAACGGGCAAACACAACCTATACTTTGCTACACGCGAGTGCAATGAACTCTGAAACCTGCATATGTTGACGGTAAGATTTGAGCTGACAGAGCAGAACAAACTATTTGCATAAATATAACAGATAACGAAACACACTATTACTTATAGGGCTTATTCAAACTGAATGGTCTTCATAACATTACTATTAATGTTCACTGCAGAATCATTAATTGTACATAGTTTCAGTATTATTGTTCAAACATTTTCCTAGCTGACCTAAAATTATAAATGTAATTCACTGCAAAATTATGAAATGGTCACAGGTCAAATATCTCTCAACTAAATACTAGTCTATTTAGCATGAAAGTTAAATGGAATTCACTAACAGGTTACTTCTCACTGTCTTTTGAATAAGGAAATTATTGTTTTCATAAATAGTGGTAAAGGATAACCTGTGGATCTTATTACACTATTAATATGCACTTTCAATACCAAAAAGAAACAAGTGCTTAGCAAGCATCCAACTTTCCACAACTGCAATTCACGACTTTTACTGCAGTGAGACTCAATGTTGACAAATTTACAAGAAACTGATTCACCTTTTAAAATTTACTACAGGCAGAACTATGATCATTAACTAAGTAAAACTTTATAAGCCTCAGTTTTAAGAACTTTTAGTTTTTAAAAGAAACAGCAAATTGTCTTTATTACTACAGTCTTCTAGTTTCAAGTAAATGATTAAATAAGTGACTTCCAAACTCTAAAAGAACTTTAAATTGGACTGTTTCCATCACTGGGAGACTTTCACAAGACTACATTTACTACCTCCCACAATTTCACTAAATCCACAGTAAATCTGAATACTCCCTTCTTACCGAAGATCAAACAACATTATTTAATTAACTATTTGGCTTTGAGGCTTTCATTTTTTCCACAAACTAGGACACTCGGTAATCATAGTTCAAATGGAGAGGAACCTGAGAGGTGTTGTGATAGGAAAAAAAAATCAAGGTAGGTACATAAATTCAGTTATAAGTTACCTTGTATTTGTGAACACTAAGACATCCAGTAAGCTGATCCTTCAGTGTACATGACTATAGTGTTCCATTACAGTGATTGCGCAATGTGGTGGCAACTGCATGTTGATAGGTGGATTTGCAGGTAGAATTGCAGGACTCTGTCATTTCTTGGTGGCGATGATAGACATCAATTCCAGAATAGTTCCAGCTCTTTATCCACCCATCCGAGGCATAGGAAAGCGGCAGGAAAAGCCTCTCTCGGAACCAGCACAATATACAAGTTTTACTTGGGCAGTGCACAGTTTGGTAGCTCGTCCCCAACTGACTATTGTTCCACCTTTCCTACTTAGGCCAACCACAACTTGCGTGCGCTACTAAGTTCCGTTCCAGAGGGGAACCACAACAGCTTTTACATACAGGATAACTAAGAACCCTAAGGGAGGATCAGCAGTTTACATAACAGTAACCAAACTTGTTAATTAAAACAGAACATTTGCACATATTGACACTTCTACAAAAAATTATTTAAATAAAATTATTTAATTTTAAAGATACCCAAAGAGATTATGTAAGAAAGACAAAACATATCATTACAGAGATTATACTTCATTACAGTATCGAATTAACCGTACACTAATTATAGAAGTTCAACGATGGGATGTTGAACAAAGTAGAAAACTAAATGAATCAACAAAAGGAACATAGTGTCTAAGCTATGGTGTTACAAGATGTTCAACCAGTAATGTAGTCTGCTGTAGGCTTTCTTTCGGATGCTTATTATGTTGGCTCTGTATGCTAGTTCACAAGCTACGGTTGGTTCGTAAATTATTAGGTAAAAGTCTTGTAGCCTGAATCTGCAAGTAGTTCATCCAATAGCATAGCCTGGATTTTGAAAAGAGCTTATCTAAAGAAGATACTTGTTGCTCAAGGATGTAAACTGGATATGATGGAATTTGATGGAGCTTTTGCGACTTCCAGAGTGTATGATGGGTGGAGTGGAGCGCCTGCAGCTGCGGCAGTAAAACCTGCGCTCACTGTTACAGGACGAGGGCACGGAGGCGGCCGACGACGGCTCCTACCGCCCCCAGGAGCACGGAGCGCGCGAGCGCCGGGCCGCCTCGGAGGACACGGAGGAAGTGCAGCTGTCCCCAGTCGTCTTCCACGTGGGGCCGAAGCCGGCCTCTGACGTCAGCGCCAAGGCCAGCGGCAGCGTCAGCGACGATGACGCCAGCGCTGGTCCCCCACAGTCGGCGAACCTCCCGCTTCCAGCTCCCTCCGTCTGAGGGCAGCACCCGTGACGACGCGAGTTTCGCTCCGTCCTCCACACACCGTCAGCGAGAGGGCTGGAATGTAAGCTCTCAGAAGATTGGGTGGAGTGTAATACGAACCACAGTGAAGAACTCTTTATGGAGACAAAAATTCAAAGTGGAGAATTTCTTCGTACGCCTTTTGCTATTCCACACTTTGAAAATAAGCTTCACCCCTTATTCGTGACTGATATGTTTGGTATTGAGGTAGCAGTATGGCTGCAGTAACTGCATGGACGCATTCAAATTGTTTCCAATATGCATAGCATAACATCACGAGATGGGGGAATGTTTCCTGACTTTCTTGGATATTTCTTATACATGCCATTAATATTTGATACAATATTGTATTTTCTTTTGTGTTTCACAGTATCCTATTTTGAACAATAGGCAGTAGACAAAAGAAAGAATATTCAAGAGATAATGGTGAAAATATCCGTACAATTGTATTTAAAATAAGTATCATGAGGCAAACAATGCTGTTTCGTCTTTCAAAACTTTGGCAGTCAGCGTTTCTAATGTCATTTCATTTTAAGATCTGAGAATCTACTTCAAGAAGACAATAAATTGCGATTTATTCATTACCTGCTATTGCATTGAGTATTCATTGAAATATGTAAATTATTCTCCTTCATCCACTAACGAAGACTAATAAAAGAAGATACCAACAACGGCGCTCAGTGAAAGGGTAGCATGTGATGTAAAGATCTGTGAAGAAGTCGTAACTAGGACAGCCATTCTCTCTGTGGGAGACTAAAATCAACTTAACGCCTGTGGTACAGGCTCATGACCGGGCTATCGGCCTGGCTATATGCAAAATACAGCCTTTCTTTGCCACGGCGCAGGGAGGGGTGGCTGGTGACCTCAGCGCTCCGGAAGTGTTCATTTGCCTTTTCAGACAGACCAAAATCCTTATCAAATTCAATAAGCGGTATGTATCACCAGGGTCAAGGACCTTGTGGTCTAGTGTGTCAGAATGTCGATTTTGCCTCAAGATATAAATCCAGTATTTGAAAACATGGCCTGTTTAAACATGCATCAAATATTACCATAAGTACTCTTGAAAGCACACACATTAGGCTATTGCTGTACTTTTAAAAAAATACGTACTAGAAACTTCATTACAGGTATCAGCAGTTCTCCTTCTGTTCGACAATTCGCTTGTACTGCTTGTATCACAAATGCAGCCCAGGCATTGGCTTCGAGCTTAAACTTCGTCATCACAGAGTGCCTGTATATGCAACAAATCGCTTGTACTTCTTTTACTCAGAATAGATCCACACTTTCGCTTACCAAATTTGTATTTAGATCTTTTTTTGTGAAATACCATTTGTATCTCCTTTTGTACTCTCAGCGCCTCAATATCTCCCATTACCTAACATTATTTATACAGGGTGATTTTGCGAAATGGTAGCAAACTGCACGTAATGGTCCCTGAGATGTTAAGGAGGAAGAAATATCATACGGATACATGGCCGGCAATGAATTCCAAGGGAGATACACCCACTTTAAAGTGGAGGTAAATGACCTTTGACAGTGCAGGTTTCAATGACTGAAAACAAGCGTAAAGGGTCAGTGGAAAAAATGCCAGGTAAGTCACTCTTTTCTCGAAACCGAGTTACAGCTACAGTCCAATTCAGACTGATCATACGTGAATGTTAAAAGGCTAAAAGAGAAAAAAAATCCTAAATATTTCCAGAGATTTTCTGTAAGGGGAAAGAACCAGTTACGTCAATTTTTCAAGGGAGAGGAGCAGACAAATCAGTGATTACTCATCCAGACACAAGAGGGCAGAACAAACAGAATACTGATGCAGTCACTCCCCCCCCCCCCCAATGAACTCGAGGCAAGGAAACAACAATAAGGTCGCTATCTACATAGACTTTGCAAAAAATGTACCTTTACCAAATACAGCAACCAATGATGTATATGTTGGGTGGCAACTTCTGATGTATTCGATCAGTATCGATATTCTTCACACAGGAAAGCCATTTTTCTTTTATGCTCCTCCTGAATGCACTGTGAAAAAATACGCAAATGAAGTGACATCATTCCTGTTTTCACTAATAACTCATGCCTTGTGTGAGGACGATGAAGAGCTTTATAAAGGGTGTCCCAGGACGAATGGTCATTGTCTCCACTTATTCTGTTTCTATGTCCCCCTTTTGTCTTTTTATTTGTATAGTTTTCTCCTTTTGTTGTCATGTCACTCAACTGAAGATCTGCGGACTGTGTTACTGCCAGCCCTCCCCTACCCATGTGGGGTAGGGGAATGAAATCACAATAAAGAAAAAAAGAATGGTCACTGTTTAGTGATAATGACAGCAATAACATGATTAGATTAGATTAATACTTGTTCCATAGGCCATGAATACGACACTTCGTAATGATGTGGAACGTGTCAGGTTAATAAAAGATGTCTGTACAAGATATTACATTACACAAAACATTGCATGACACTAATGTTTAAGTTTTTCCCCTTAATTTATATCTAAAATTTCATCCAATGAGTGGAAGGAGGTGTCATCTAGAAAGTCTTATAATTTAATTTTAAATGCTGTTTGGTAGGCGACCAAAGACTTTTGTGGCAGCATAATTTACCCCTTTCTGTGCCAAAGTCAGACTTAACACTGCACAGTGAAGATCATCCTTTCTCCTGGTGTTATAGCTATGCACACTGCTATTACTTTTGAACTGGGTTGGATTATTAACAACAAATTTCATACGTGAATATATATACTGTGAGGTTACCGTGAGGATTCCTAGATCCTTAAATAGATCTCTGCAGGATGACCATGGGCGGGCTCCAGCAATTATTCTGATTACACGTTTTTGAGCAATGAATACTTTTCTACTCAATGATGAATTACCCCAGAATATGATGCCATACGAAAGCAGTGAATGAAAGTAGGCATAGTAAGCTAATTTACTGAGATTCTTATCACCAAAATTTGCAATAACCCTAATAGCATACGTAGCAGGAGACGATCAATGTGTTGCTTCCAGTTTAACCTCTCATCAATGGGCACACCTAAAAATTTTGAAAATTCTACCTTAGCTACAGACTTCTGTTCAAAGTCTATATTTATTACTGGAGTTGTGCCATTTACTATACGGAACTGTATATACTGTATTTTATCAAAATTTAAAGACAGTCCATTTGCTGAGAACCACTTAATAATTTTGTGAAAAACATCATTTACAATTACATCACTCAGTTCTTGGTTTTTGGATCTTATTACTACACTTGTATCATCGGCAAAAAGAACTGACTTTGCATCTTCATCAATGTGGAATGGTAAGTCATTAATGTATATCAAGAACAGTAAAGGACCTAAGACCGAACCCTGTGGGACCCTATACTTGATAGCCCTCCCCCCCCCCCCCCCCCCAGTTTGAGGAATCAGCTGTTGTTTTAACATTACATGAACCACTTATTTCAACTTTCTGCATTCTTCCAGTTAAGTATGAATTAAACCATTTGTGCACTGCCCCACTCAACGCATAATGATTTAGCTTATCTAAAAGAATTCCATGATTTACGCAATCAAAGGCCTTTGAGAGATCACAAAAAATACCAATGGGTTATGTCCGGTCATTCAGAGCATGCTCTAAAGTGTATAAGTTAAGAGGTATCAGTACTTGTTCAGCAGAAGATGAACAAGTGCTCATAGCTCTTAAGGCGAGCAGATGTTTACCGGACTTCTTTGTGAATATTGACTATACTTACTGGGACATCTTCTATATTTTGTGATTCGGTTGGTGGTCAAAGTAACAAATTTCACCATGTGTCCCTTCATTCATTACCTAACTATCAATCAAATTACTGTCCTGAAGAAGATAAAAATTACGTTCCCTGTGCGTTGTCATTCGTACTTGCAGTGCGATAAAAACGTTGGATTATGGAACGTAAAGGCACTGATTGGAACACCCGAAAATTTGAAGGAAATGATAGTAGCATCCACATGTAATCCATCGTTTTTGACTGTGAACAGTGGTAACCAAGGAACGGAAAACACTGCTGTACTCAAAGTACGCTGCAAAATTCCCTTTCAAGTCTCAGCCTATTAAGATAGCATCATCTGAACCAGGTACTGCCGTATGTTGAAATATCAAAGGACATATCACGGAGGAATGCAAACTGACATCATAAGGACAACATGATAATGTCTGAACTGACCATACCTGCTCATAACGGTATTTTTAACTGTCTAGTGCACAATAGCTTTATAGTTATCTTATGTTCGTTGTAATCCAACTGGAACAACTTCTGTCAATTTCCAGACTATAGTATAACGATTTGCAAGGTCTCATTAAGTTATTCTGTCCTAGTACTGAGAAGTTATTCAGGCAGCTGTCCGTGATATGAGTACTGGTATTACCACAACCAGACATTTGTTTGGCCGTGATTATTATGGAATTACTGCGTCTGTTTTGCTTGAATTGTCTGTTTATTTCCACTTACAGGATGACGTTTGTCAACATTTTGAGGAATTACTTCGTTCTGGGTATGCTTCAGATGAAATAACGCTGTTTCCACATTCGATGAAACCGAGATATTTAATTTATTACATAAAAAGTATGGTATGTTCTTATATATTGATGTAATCACAGTTTACAATAAAAGAGCGTTTCCTCGAATTTCGTAAAAACTGACCTACCTGGTTCTATCCCCTGAACCTTCAAATGAGGACACACCAGGGAAGTAGGAATGTTATGTCTGCACTTGTATTTCAGCTCCACTTTGAACACGGCAGAATGTTGTCCACGACCAGAGTGCGTCATTAGGCAGGAAATAAATAGCCAGTAGTCGAAAATGAAGCATTTGATGATGTAGAACGTAGAAAAAAATGTACGTCATGTTATTCAAATGGAGCATGGCTTGATATACGTAATTTTCATCAACAAAAAGTAGTCAGAAAGGGCGAATCTCTACATATGTGGTTTTATAAAAGATAGGCATTGATAACCTTTATTTTAAACGGAAGATCTATAGTAAAATTTACGTTATTATAAACTCAGTTTACATATGCAAATATAAATTAAATCTAAAATTATCAAATGAAACAACGAGAGCATTGATAAACTTTAACCAAGATTGCAACTCTGAAGATAATGGCGTTTATTATTACAGTTATGTTACAAACAACGCTATTTTGATTATGTAAAGCAAAAAAATGGAAAAAGGACACTAAGGAAAGTCGAGGAACAGAAATGCTTTAAAATTAAGAAATAAATAACCTGTAGCAGCTGGATTCAAAGGAAATGAAGAGTAATTTAACAGCTTTAAATATGAGCATCTATGCATAGGTGAGTTTTCTGAGACAAGTGTGTAGACTACTATCTACAGATAGAAATATAAAGTCCGAAACCAGAAGAGAGCTGAAAACAAAGAAATTAAATAGAAGTAATAAGTAGTTTAAAGAACAAAAAAGGGCTCTGATGTTAGTTTTATCAGTGACTGATTAGACACTAGAAGCACGACACAGTGTTGTAGCACTTGAGCTGACGTGAAAATGCAAATAAAACATTTTCTCTTAAATGCAAAAAAATGGAAGGACAGATTACGTATGACAAGCGTGAAGTTAATATCTCATGTGCCACACCTCAATGCTGTAAACGAATCTTGTGATTATAAGATTAATGACAACCTTCGCAGCTATCGAGATGCAGACAAACCAGGAACTTGGAAAAAGACGACGATATCTTGCACTGATGGATGGACATACAACGTTGTACACTTTTCCAAAAAAAGTGACCTGACCATTGTGCAAGTTTACTGACGTAAAGCGAAAGGAAATAATTCATGAACTGATTTGATCCATTATAAATGGTTGTAAAAGCCTACGACTGTGAAAACAATCGGTTTGTTTATAAATAATTCTTCTGCTTCCAGCCACGATTTTCGTTATTTTACTTTTCACACCACGCGTTCCGGGAAATGATTCCCATTTTGAAGTAAGTTTTTTTGCGTTTGTTATGCCATTTCTATGTGATGTTGTCTGTGTGTTCGAGTCTGCTTCACTTCATTGACTTTACGGCAATATATAAGAAACGCGAGATTGTTTTTAGTTGGTTGTGGGTCTTTTTGTTAAGTTAGTGGCGAAATTTAGAAGAATTTGTACCTACAGTTTTCTTATGATCCATTTGTACAGAGTCTCACGCACACTACACATCACACATAACCTGCTGTACACTTTAAACATCGATAATATCTTACATAAACAAGCTTACATAAACAGCTACAAAGATATTACTATAAGTAGTCAACAGAAATAAAATTGTAGATCTTCCACAGAGTATGATTGCTTTTTTACAGAACTTATTGATCTTAACAGTTTAGATGATAATTTACTTATGCCGAGTTTACATGGCAGGAATGCTCCATGTTCTGCCTAGGACAAACAGGCTGAAATTTCAACACCTGGTACGCAGAGCACATCAAAGCCTACACACAACAGAAAAACTACATCAGCCATAGCAACACACATACATAGTACCCATTTGGAAAAACAGAGCAAAATGTCAAGGTACTCCACCAGCTAAATAACGGACATAAAATGGATTTGCTAGCAGAACTCTAGATATATTCATATTACAGAAAATACGAAGATAAAATATGAAACTAATACCTTGAAAGTGAATCAGTGAATTTCTTCAGGTGTTTCGACAGTACACTTTAATAAAAACAGTAAGATATAGAAATAAGCACAATCCAAATTGTTAATATAAATAACCACCGTACAAAAGCACACCATACTCTGCGGAAGACCTATAATGTTATCTCTGTTGACTACTTGTAGGAACATCTTTGTAACTGTTTTGTTTATGTAATACATTTTCGATGTTCAAAGTGTACAACGAGTCGTGTGTGTGAAAAGTAAAAGAAAATCGTGACAGGTAGCAGAAGAATTATGTATAAACAAACCTCACTCATGAACTACCTTGTTGTGAAAGCCATTTCTCGCAGTAGGTGTGTGAGCTACTGCAATTTAATTCACAGACTGCTAAAAGCATGAAAAGTGAATTCTGACATGACTATTTCATCGGGCAACTAAGCAATTTCTTAATAATATTCAAGGCCCATTACAAAGAGATGTATTATAGAATTCCTTACAAAACGAGGTCAGTTGTTACTTAGCATGTACATAGAATAACGGATAACCACATAAAAACACTTTCAGAATTCATCTTAAAGGATATCTAATGTAGTGAGTAATCAAAGCGAAGCAAAAACAGGTGAGTAATGTCACTATCTACATTACTAAATCGCAATTCAGGTTGCAGGTGGCCTATCAAACGGTTTCCAGCGGCCACAAAACGTTGAGTTTTAATATTTCATGCTATTATTAGCTAAAATGCCATCATAATCTACTCATTAAGAGGTATAACCTTGTGTCAGAAGTGCAACACAATAAGACAGTTGTTACAGTTAGAATGGCTCTGAGCACTATGGGACTTAACATCTATGGCCATCAGTCCCCTAGAACTTAGAACTACTTAAACCTAACTAACCTAAGGACATCACACAACACCCAGCCATCACGAGGCAGAGAAAATCCCTGACCCCGCCGGTAATCGAACCCGGGAACCCGGGCGTGGGAAGCGAGAACGCTACCGCACGACCACGAGATGCGGGCTGTTACAGTTAGAAACTGCGTGTTTGTCGTGAGGCAGCGTAACTGATGTCACGCATAAATATAGACTGTATTAGTCCAGCACTTTAGAATGAAAGCATTTACTGAATTCCAACAAATTTTACACATAATTTTTAACCTTTAGGAAATTTTACTCGCTAACGCCTCCCCACACTTCCACGCCAAGGTGTAAAAAAGAATTATGAAATAAAAACAGTTTCAGCCTTCTAGATTTTCGCTGCTCATGCAGTTGAACTCCAGCATCTGGCATGACTCGTTATTTTATTACTCGTACACTACTAACTCTTTTCACAACAGAGTTTCGGTTTACATATATCACTGAATGTACATACAAAATTATAACAATGTGCGACACACATTTTAGGAAATATGCCTACATTAACATGAAGATGCGTGAAAAACTAGCTTCTGCTTAAAATGGTGCGCAGTAAAATTTCAACATCAGATGTGACTTTTATTACTTCTTTACTACCGACTCGAGGTATGACATTTTATTACTTCTTTACTACCGACTTTATTGGTAACATATTTTGCAGACAGTATCTATATGTACCATTGAATGTACCTGCAAAATTATATCACTGTCCGGCACATAGTTGAAGAGATATGACGTCATAAACATTGAAAGACGTTAGAAAATAGATTTTACTTAAATGTAGCGCATATTATCCACACTATATTCATTCAGTAGTTGGCCGGCCGGAGTGGACGAGCGTTTCTAGGCGCTTCAGTCCGGAACCGGGCGACCGCTACGGTTGCAGGTTCGAATCCTGCCTCGGGCATGGATGTGTGTGATGTCCTTAGCTTAGTTAGGTGTAAGTAGTTCTAAGTTCTAGGGGACTGATGACCTCAGAAGTGAAGTCCCATAGTGCTCAGAGCCATTCAGTATTTGATAATGAGAGCACTCAACGATTTCCAACGAACTATAAGCATAATTTCATGTCTTTCCTAAATTTTTTCACACTTACATGCTGAATGTCAAATATTTAACACATTAGCTCATTTGTAAAGTAATCAGACGTTAGAAGTTGTTCTGTACATTGCAGTTCGTTTCTTTAAAGAATCGGAGTTTTGCTGGTAACAAAACAGTGATTTACATTAAAAAATAAAGCATTATGACACTCAAATAGCGCCTGTTGCTAGATATCCTCAGTGTCCTGAGCATGATAATACTTGTAGAGCAGATAATAAGGGTTAATTAAGTGCCTTTCAGTTCAAAATAAAGTATTAGTAATATCGTAAAATAACTAAATGAATAAATCACGTATTTTGAGTAGGTGGACCATTCAACACCGTACTGAACCTGTGGCTAAGCTAGCGTGATTTGTAAGAATAATGGAAAAAATTATATTTACCATATAGAAGCATTACTTAGAAATAAAATGACCGAAACAGTTAATTAGCTAAACAACGTTCAGTTACCGAGGCTTCCTGGTCATACCAGGGAAGATGCGAGTGTTAATAAAAGACGTAAATCCGTTTTTTCACGGTACAGGTAGCATGTTCGTGTGATATCAAATAGGAAGACTTACTACGCCCAGATGTTCCATACTTTATCGTTCTAAGCACGCAGAACTCTGTCTGCCATTGTCAATAAGTATAGAGAGGACAGATACCCAATTATCGCTATAAATTGGGACTGTAAAGATCTCAATAGCTCATGAGAAAGCTACACGTTGAGTTCACGGAAAATAATAACAGAGTTCTCAAACAAAGATTGTACAATGAATTAAGAACGTCTTATCGGCAGCATAACAGTGCATCATTTTTAGTAAATAAATATTAATTAATGCATAAATATTAAATATTTCTGTAAACTCAAAATGTTCAGTAGATTTTCCACAGACTGGCTACAGGGCTGCATAATCTTTGAACTGTTCATTTGTTTCTGCAATACGGAGACCTGTACGTATTCAACGCATATAGGCTGTGTGAACGAGTTCCTGCATCGACAAGATTGTGCCATTTAGTAAGTGGAATTAATCTCTTATTCATTTCACACCGAATGGTGATTGAAGCATGAAATACAGAGTTTGAATGACGGGATGCAGTTTCACTGGAAAAACGTAAGCTACCAAGAGATTTCAAAGACATGAAATACATGATATAGGTATACGTGATCGCAAACTGTAGGCCTGAAACGTTACCATTCACTATAACGTATACGACGATGACTGTTTACATTAAAATATGCGAAACAATGGAGAGCAGTTTGCAACAAAATAAGCTGTCTGCAAACGTAAACTGGCGATAAAGGAACTGCATTCTATATACTTCACCGAAAAATTATCAGTGCGATAATACGAAAATGAAGCAACCGCAAAATTCGTAAAATATGTCCGCAACTTGTATTATAATTCTTCTCATGGCAACACATTCGTTGGCTTCATCAGCTCACAACTGTCACGTTTCACTTTGGCTAAGGTGGTAAACTGCATATCAATCTGCCATAGTAACGAAGTTATTCGTTGGTTTCATCACACTTGCTGAGTAACAATGATTATAGTAAAAAATTATTAATGTTGGTCCATTACAATGCAATAAACAACGTCAAGCATTAGTAGCATAGCATGTATTGTCATATATGTAAAACTTTTAGTGAGTTAACTACCAATCCGCTACTTTATGTTATATTTAATGAATTTCTTCATTTGATAGCATCAATGGGCACGAAAGAAGTCATACATTGTTTGTTTCACTGTGTCTTCAGGAAAGTCTTGTACAACGTGTAGAATCTTTTTTAATAATTTATGGCCTATGTAATCACAACTGCTCATATCACCTTCCAACCTAATCTACATCTCAGGTTATGTTACATATCAACCAATCTCTACTGCCTTCATTTTAGAAAATAGCTTTTTGTCATGACGCATTCCTTGGCCTAGCCACCTGACAGACTACCAACTTCCAACGTAGCCTTGAGCTCGCTACGCTACATGTCAGAGTGTTGCCACAACTTAATAAACGTAAAATAATATGCAAGCAGAACAAACATTGTAAATTTCCTGATTTATCTTCGGTTGAGTTCGAATACCCGCTCTCAACGATACAAAAGCACCATGAGAATAGACTACTATTGCCAGTTAGTATATTTTCCTAAAATAGGCATCACCACTTCCAGATTTCTTTCAGCCATGGCTGATACATAAATTTAGCGCGTTTTGCATTATTCCAAAAGGAGCTGGGGCCTCAAGAAAGTGTAATGAGATCCACGAATACGTGTTTGCCACGGTAGAGTTAAAAGAGTAATCAGCAGCAGGAAACTTTAAATTACTAAAACTAACCGTCGTAGATTATTCACAGGTGCCACCTTGGTAGAAGGAACAAGTCATTATAAATTCTTCCTGGACAGCGAAGAAAATGGAAGTTGAGAAATTAAATTCTTGTGTTTCGGTATTTCGCGAGTATTTTGGATTCGTTATATTTCTTTTCTTTTCTTTCTTAAGGTTTTAAATGGTTTACTGAAAACGTAGAAGATATAGAAATTTATTCAATTAAAAACTGCACTTTTATTACCTTGACTGTAACTAATCTGAATATCAGTTATTTAAATTTACGCTTTAAGTTAGAAATAAAATAAAAGAAGCAAGAGCTGTCAGTGTTATCTATTGGTCTTTCACGTTAAGTAATGTTACTGTATCCTTGTAAAGGTATTGTGTCCTTTCTCCAGAGACATATATCCATTCCTTCAAGTAGTCCTTATTTAGAAGTTGGTTTATTTATCCACGCAGCAAAATACAATCCGTGACGCTGACAGATTATACCAGATATCGTTGTCACTGCCTACTTACTGACAACAGTACTGCTAAAATGACTTTATTATGTTGGGAAACCAACTTTAATGTGTTTAAATTCTTGTAAACTAGTGATAAAAAGCGATAGAACTGTTACGTTCCCACAAGAGAGAAATATCACAAATGGTAGCCCAGTTAGCTCATTTATTTACAGTCTCTACAATATCGTCTGTGGGATGGCATTATCAACAAATAAGAGGGAGAATCACACTATTAATTGTGTATTATGTGTGGAGGTTTTATTTTCACTGTAATATTTCGGTTTAGAGACAATAATTCCTACAAACGTACGGTTGTCTCGTAACTTGTATCAAGTATTTTCGTGCTGCTACCTGCACATATAATAGAGATTCTTAGTAGAAGGCCAGGCCAAAATTTTAATGAGCGAAACAAAAAGAAAATTTAGGAGAAATTATCAGTTCACAAGAAGAAGTGATTGCTTGTAATATTTCGTCATCATGCAATTAAAGAATGTGTTCCACAGTTACTTGTCCGTGTTTCTTAATTCTCGTTGTATTTTTTGTCTTTCTCCAAGATGAGATGAGCAGTCTCACCACGTTTTTTAATTTCCCATGGATTATTAGACAGTTCGACGTCCGTTTCTATTTATTTGCCTCTCTGTTGATCGAGTATCTTATACTTCTCATATTAGAGTTTGTTAAATAACAGAAAAACTTTCAAATATATAATAATGAGATACATTTAGTGAGCCAGTGATCTCTGTCTAAACTGGAAGTCGAATTCCTGCTGTCTGAGCGAACTGGCCATAGATTTTCGTCTTACGTTTCCTGCACAGTTACAAAACGTAATTACAAAATAGCGGTCACGAAATGTCACTAGAATGTGAGAGCAATTACCCTCCGATTTTTTGTCTACATGAGCCGATTAAATTGAATGTCGAGATTTCTAGCGAGAGACAGAGAAGTGAGAGAAAAAGAGAGAGTATAGAGAGAGAAAGACGGGGACGAGGAAGAGGGAGATAGAGAGAGATACAGAGAGAGAGAGAGAGATACAGAGAGAGAGAGAGAGAGAGAGAGAGAGAGAGAGAGAGAGAGTAAATGGAAATGTCAAACTGTCTAGGTGCATGTTTTCGCAAAACGTTTTTCTGTGCTGTCGCGTACTCGGTACTCTGTTGCATCTTCCTACACTTCTTTCAAATTCCACATCATAAAAAAATTTCAAACGTTCAGTTCTAGATCGCGCATAGTAAAGATGCGTAGAGATTTTCTCCCAAAAGATGTACACAAGACTGCTGAGCCAGCTAAAGTTGTGGACCCATTCTACGTAATTCCTACACTTACAACTGACATCTTTGAGTTCTAGACGCTGCTGAAACTTTGTTGTCAATGCAGGTGTGTAAGATATACAAATGTAGTATTATCGAGGTGATTCATGGTCACTCATCTCAAACAGCTATTAAAAATTCTTATTCTGAAGCAGAAGAATGGAATGGAGAAACGTCAATGACTTGAAAATAAGTTTGGACCTTGACTGATGCTCCACTTCGTCCTTCATCTGAAACAACAGCCACGGCAGTCTGCTGCAAAACGAAAAGATGTACTGCGATGTTGCAGTTTCTTTCTCAAAAGCACAAGGAGTTCTATAAAGTAAACTCTGCAGGATCAGTTCCTAAGCATGGAGTTCCGTAAGCAACAGAAGTTAATACTGAAAAATTTTTCTTGAATTTAATTTTGTTATTCTTTTGTAAAAAGTTTAAAAATGTGAGAAATGGTTTTTGTTGACACAGTTCTACTAGTTAAAACATTATTGCTCTATTTTTGTAACTCGGTTATCATAAATAAAACGTAGTGCCTCAGTATTAATGGTACTTGAAACTAAAACATTCTTATTGGCCCTTTGAACCAGGCAGTTCCCTGGAACGGCACTCAGTACATTCTGAATACATTATTTATTTTCTAATTTGCCTCATTATTTTCGCATTGATGAGGTCAACAGCATAATTACGTACTATCAGAATACCATCTACATTTTTAGGATACAGTTTAGTTACGTTGTATAAAAAGAGATACTTTCTCTTTTTGAGTCTCCAGACAATTCTGAAGTCTGGCACTTAGAACGGTCGACGTTTCGTGTGTCACAAAAGAGCTCTTCTTCTAATATTTAAAAATCTGGGAAGTCTTACATTATCCAGTTCTAGTTCCAGGTATACACACGTGTTTAATAATACATAAATCAAGTGTTTCCAAAGAATAATTTATGCTCTGTGCAAACCAGGCCCCTTCCTCTCTCGTTACTTTCCCTAACTCAATGTTCTGCTACTATTTTTCCTTCTCTTCCGTTTCCCGGTATAGAAATCCAGTCCCCCCCCCCCCCCCCCCCTCCTCACAGCACTATCAAATTTTCGTCCTCATTAATGGCCTGAATAATTTATTTTAACTCTTTAGGCTTTCTTATCATCTATTCAACATCAGCGGAGCAAGCAGACACGTACTGCCGTGTGTGTTGGGTTTGTGTCTATCTTGGCTGTGACAATACGTTCACTATGCCGTTCATAGCAGCTTACACGCATTGGTATTTAGTTGTATTTAGTTGCACGGTTTTAGATATACTCCTCCATTACCATTAATTCATTATGTATTGATAGTGCGGTACTGACTTGAAAATAATTCCTGTCTCTCCTGCAGCGAAATTTCATTAGTTCCCTTTATTTCTAACTTCATTCTATCCAATTATCTTTTTAAAATCTCTAATTTATCCATCACATTTACGTACATACTCTGCAAATTACCGCATAACGCATGGCAGAGGATACAGTACAGCTACTAGTCATTTCCTTTTCTGTTTCACTAGCAAATGGAGATACGGAAACGACAGGCTATATGGGTTCGTATGAGCCCTAGTTAGCCTTATCTTCGTGATCCTTGCGCGAAATGTGCGTTGGCGGAGCAGGATCTTTCTACAGTGAGCTTCAAATGCCAGTGCATGCTGCACATTAAGATTCTTTAATTTTTTTAATCTCGTTTGCCCAAAGGCGTTCCGTCTTAGTTACGATGCATCTTCAATGGGTGTCTTGAAATATAACACGATGTTCGTTTTTTTGGGTGTGGAATGTTCTGCTAATTTGTCCAACATATCTTCTGTTATATATGTCGCGTTATAGTTGGTACATTCCTGATTTCTGGTAGACGTATTTGTCTTTTATTATATTTCGAATGTATTTTTGATTGAACTGTCTGTTCTGAATACTATGTTTATGCCTTGTCTTTTGAAGATGTTTGTTATTTCATGTGTGAGATTGTAGTTTTGGTTATTGCGCGCCATCGTGAATCTTCTTTCTTGTTTTGATGTATTCTTTGTGTCATTATTGATCTGTTGCTGTGTGTGATTCTCTGTTTGGTGTTCCGTTGCGCTGTTTGTTTTGGCAGCTTATGTGTCATGTTTATTGCCTGTATTTGTTGTTTAATTATTGTTTAATTTTGCGACTAGATTATTAATGTACTCATTGTATGTTACTGTTTGTGTGGTGATGTCTAGATTTTCCTGGTAGGTTTCTGTGCTTAGTTGTACTGCACTGAGCCTACAAAGCGTGTATGTGAATGCTTATTGCTTTTTTGAGAGTGGGTGATTTGAAGTCTGATGTAAGATAGTGTCCATTGCAGTATACGTACGGTGAAATCCAAAGATATGCTGCTTGTTTTCTTTTTTAATGGTTATATCTAAAAAGTTCATTTGGTTGTCCTGATTTTTCCGTTGTAATTTTCCTCTTTTGGTGTTGTTGTTGTTGTTGTAGTTGTTGTTGTCTTCAGTCCTGAGACTGGTTTGATGCAGCTCTCCATGCTACTCTATCCTGTGAAAGCTTCTTCATCTCTCAGTACTTACTGCAGCCTACATCCTTCTGAATCTGTTTAGTGTATTCATCTCTTGGTCTCCCTCTACGATTTTTACCCTCCACGCTGCTCTCCAATGCTTAATTTGTGATCCCTTGATGCCTCAGAACATGTCCTACCAACCGGTCCCTTCTTCTTGTCAAGTTGTGCCATAAACTCCTCCTCTCCCCAATTCTATTCAATACCTCCTCATTAGTTATGTGATCTACCCATCTAATCTTCAGCATTCTTCTGTAGCACCACATTTCGAAAGCTTCTATTCTCTTCTTGTCCAAACTATTTATCGTCCATGTTTCACTTCCATACATGGCTACACTCCATACAACTACTTTCAGAAACGACTTCCTGACACTTAAATCTATACTCGATGTTAACGAATTTCTCTTCTTCAGAAACGCTTTCCTTGCCATTGCCAGTTTACATTTTATATCCTCTCTACTTCGAACATCATCACTTATTTTGCTCCCCAAATAGCAAACCTCCTTTACTACTTTAAGTGTCTCATTTCCTAATCTAATTCCCTCAGGATCACCCGACTTAATTCGACTACATTCCATTTTGGTGTATTGTGTTTATATCTACAGGCAATTTATAAATTTGTGCTGGAGGTTCACCAGTTAAACAAAAAATACCACCCATGTATCTTATACAATAAAGTATATTATAATTACTTGTGATAACGCCTTTAAAAATCAGGTTTCCTTCATGGTTTATGAAAATGTTGGCTATCGCGCTTGACACAAGGGATGCTATTGATAGCCCATATTCTTGTTAATAGTACCACTATTAAACTGAAAGTAAATCTGCGTAGTTATCAGTTCCAGCAATGTGTGCATTTCTGTGATGTGTTCATCTGGCAGTTCTCTGTTATCCTTGAGGTTTTGTTGTATGATGTCTATTGTTCCTGCAGATGGTCGTCAAAGCATGTATTTTCTATGTTGAAAAGGAAAGGGTAGTTGTGTCTGGGATTTTTGTAGCTTTTATGAGCAGTATTAGCTGTGAGTTGTTTCTTACAGTTCAGGCGTCCTTTTTTTATAGGTTTCAGATAATCATTTGAGCAATTGTCCTGCTAGTTTGTGTGTAAGAGCTTTTTTGCGATTTACAGTCAACCTTAGTGGAATACTTGGCTTATGAATATTTGGTTAACATCAAAGAATGGGTGCAGCGGGATTACTCAGTATTAATTTTTCTTCTTCCTGTTATCTAGTCTGTGTAGTCTACATTTTTTAATATTTTTTTACCTTTGCCTGAAATCTGTATGTTGCCTCTGATTACAGTTTTTCAATATTATTTTGTGAAATCAACTCTTGTCTTTTGTCAGTGTATTGCTGTTTATCCGTAAGGACAAGTGTAATTTCTGTATTAACAAAATAAAGGAATACACACACACACACACACACACACACACACACACATACTCACACAAAAATTACGTCAGCACACATGTCGTCACAGAAAAAAGCAACTGAAAGTAAAACCTGACAAAGTCGGCAACACTTACAGAAACGAATGACACTCTAGGCGCAAAAATGGTAGCTGAAGTGCTATGTTTTGGAAACAGTGACCAAAAAGAAAACTGCAAACTTTCATACAGTTTGTTGCATGAGAGAAAGCTTTTTGGCTTACAAAAATGTATCAGACGTTGATCTGTAAGAATTTTTCAATTTTATTATAAAAACCTCAATCAACTGTTTCGAACCCGTAACCTGTACGTGCAAACGACAACCTCGATGTGCAAACGAGATGATCGTGTAATATTTCAAGACAGCCAGTGAAGATGCCATGTAACTAAGACGAAACACTTCTAGTTGCACAAGATAAATAAAAAACTTAATGTGCAGCACGGAAATGGTATTTTTCTTTCAAGCTACTGTAATTATTATATATATAGCTGCTGCGAAAATGGTCAGAAAAAGAAATTTATTTCTCAGTAGTTCCCCCAGCAATGCCCATTTGCTTTCGTTAAGCACTTGCGTGCTGATCGAACCTACCGGTAGCAAATCTAGCAGCACCCTCCTGAAATGTTGCGATGTCTTCCTTTAATCCGATCTGGTGGGGATCCCACACGCGCGAGCTGTACTCAAGGATAGGTTGCACTAGTGTTCTAAGTGCGGGCTCTTTTACAGATGACGTACACTTTTCTAATATTCTCCCAATAAACGAAAGCCGAGCATTCGACTTCCCTTCTGCCTTTCTCAAGTGCTCGTTCCATTTCGGATCACTTTCCAACTTTACGCCTCGATATTTCATCGCCGTGATAGTGTCAATCGGCAAGCTACTAATGCTATATTATAACTTTAGAGAATTGGTTTTCCTGCTCATCTGCATTAATTGACAAGTGTCTACGCTGTAATGACCTCGTTGTCGACGGGAATTTAAACACTATTGTGTCTCCATTTAACGCAATTTATCATTCGTCCCATCATTTAAAAATTCTGCCCAAGTCGTTTTGTATCCCCCTAGTATGACTCAGCGACTACATCTTCCCTTACAGCACTGCTTCATCAGCAAACGTTCGCGAATTGCTGCCCATCCTGTCCGTCAGATCATTTATGTGTATGGGAGATAAAAGCTGTCCTGTCACACTTACCTGGGACACACCTGAAGGTAACTACACTCCTGGAAATTGAAATAAGAACACCGTGAATTCACTGTCCCAGGAAGGGGAAACTTTATTGACACATTCCTGGGGTCAGATAAATCACATGATCACACTGACAGAACCACAGGCACATAGACACAGGCAACAGAGCATGCACAATGTCGGCACTAGTACAGTGTATATCCACCTTTCGCAGCAATGCAGGCTACTATACTCCCATGGAGACGATCGTAGAGATGCTGGATGTAGTCCTGTGGAACGGCTTGCCATGCCATTTCCACCTGGCGCCTCAGTTGGACCAGCGTTCGTGCTGGACGTGCAGACCGCGTGAGACGACGCTTCATCCAGTCCCAAACATGCTCAATGGGGGACAGATCCGGAGATCTTGCTGGCCAGGGTAGTTGACTTACACCTTCTAGAGCACGTTGGGTGGCACGGGATACATGCGGACGTGCATTGTCTTGTTGGAACAGTAAGTTCCCTTGCCGGTCTAGGAATGGTAGAACGATGGGTTCGATGACGGTTTGGATGTACCGTGCACTATTCAGTGTCCCCTCGACGATCACCAGTGGTGTACGGCCAGTGTAGGAGATCGCTCCCCACACCATGATGCCGGGTGTTGGCCCTGTGTGCCTCGGTCGTATGCAGTCCTGATTGTGGCGCTCACCTGCACGGCGCCAAACACGCATACGACCATCATTGGCACCAAGGCAGAAGCGACTCTCATCGCTGAAGACGACACGTCTCCATTCGTCCCTCCATTCACGCCTGTCGCGACACCACTGGAGGCGGGCTGCACGATGTTGGGGCGTGAGCGGAAGACGGCCTAACGGTGTGCGGGACCGTAGCCCAGCTTAATGGAGACGGTTGCGAATGGTCCTCGCCGACACCCCAGGAGCAACAGTGTCCCTAATTTGCTAGGAAGTGGCGGTGCGGTCCCCTACGGCACTGCGTAGGATCCTACGGTCTTGGCGTGCATACGTGCGTCGCTGCGGTCCGGTCCCAGGTCGACGGGCACGTGCACCTTCCGCCGACCACTGGCGACAACATCGATGTACTGTGGAGACCTCACGCCCCACGTGTTGAGCAATTCGGCGGTACGTCCACCCGGCCTCCCGCATGCCCACTATACGCCCTCGCTCAAAGTCCGTCAACTGCACATACGGTTCACGTCCACGCTGTCGCGGCATGCTACCAGTGTTAAAGACTGCGATGGAGCTCCGTATGCCACGGCAAACTGGCTCACACTGACGGCGGCGGTGCACAAATGCTGCACAGCTAGCGCCATTCGGCGGCCAACACCGCGGTTCCCGGTGTGTCCGCTGTGCCGTGCGTGTGATCATTGCTTGTACAGCCCTCTCGCAGTGTCCGGAGCAAGTATGGTGAGTCTGACACACCGGTGTCAATGTGTTCTTTTTTCCATTTCCAGGAGTGTATTTCTCTGATGAAACCACCCGATTAAGGAATGTGACACTTTATGGCCTGGCCAATAAAGCACCAGATACCAGAATGAGAAAGTATTTTACCTTCGGAATATATACAGTAAGCCTGTATACCTTCGGGAACAGTAACAGCTGTAGTTACCCCTTGCTTTCAGCCGCTCCTAGAAGCGTAGCGAGGCCATGTGCTGATATTACACGTCATATTATATTTCAATACGACAGGCTGTTGACCCTGCAACTACCGGGAACCATATGTTAGTCACCACAGATACAACTTGTTCTGGTGGCACATCCAATACTACTACCAGTACCGAGGACGTATTCGGCAAGATCTAATGTTTGTATGGTAGCACAGTGGGATTAGTGTTTCCTGACAGAATGTTGCAGATGTCTCTGAGTGAATCTACATTATCTTCCGTAATTATCATACGGGAGTTTACGCATACAGATGTCAAAGTCAAAATTCAGAGGCACTGTAAAGTTTTCATCTGTTTTCTGACATTGAAAATAATTCACTTTTACTATACTCGGACAAAGATGAAAGAGCGCGCTGTGCATGGAGGTAAAAGGAAAAGGTGAAGCTGACGTCCACCATCTTACATAGCCCAAAAAATTAGGTTCACAGCATTTACAGCTCCATTTTTCCACCGCGATGGTACTTCTTAGTGACGTCACTCTGACATTCCCGTACCCAGTTTTGACTGCTGGGGATATCTGTTGACTTTCGTGGTCGTATCTCAACCAGCATCTAGTGCTTTCACTGTGTGGGGACGCAGTTGTTGTATCAAAAATCAACAGCTTGCCTTCTTTACGGATGTAGTAATCGATCCGACAGCAATCTAAAGTTTAAAGGATTGCGTTTAATCCTAAAAGGAGCCGTTCAAGCATTATTTTCTGTTGTATACATGAACTGTGTTAGCGCTGTATACTTTTATTGTAGTGGTTGTAGTGGTTTTATTTCTATCACTTGACGCTATATTTTCTGTCAACCCCTATGCAGTTCTATTTCGTTGACATTTCAGTAATCTTTCATTTTGTCGACATGCGTAAGATATGGATAGCATGCCTTGCCTCTTTCCTCGTTGCACACTTTTATGGCCTAACAAAGAACGCGTATGTAGGCTTTTACAAACATGAACATTAAAAATTTCGTGCATACGAGTTGGAAGCTGAAAATGTGACGAACAAGAAACAGCTTTGTTTGCCATCGATACAAATACAGTAGAAAGAAATTAAACTGATTATTGAAGCACCCATTTCAGGTCACACTCTTCTTTTCCCGGTAATTCGAAATATACCAACAAAAAACTAGATACATTAACGAGGTCAAATGTACCGCATTCAAAGATCAAATACGCAATCAAGAACAGAAAATCTCCTTGAAATTGCCTTCTTGACACCATGTTATTTACGTAATCACGGTAATATTTAGTATTTAAAGAAGCTGTTGCGTGCACACTATAGAAATAATGAAGAAGAAGCAGCATTTGTACACAGCAGTCTGGTAATATTTTGGGCTACTTAAAATAGCGCACGCCTGCTCACTGTGGCTTCAAAACAACGTACAGACACAGTCTAACATAACATGCACGACACTTCGTCTCGTTTTTGTTACCTCTTGCGATAGCAGCGCAGCAAGCGGCCAGCAAACGACACTTCGGAATATGATATCGGATGAGTGTGAGTGCAAAGTTCGTATTTATTTGTAATATAGTTTTTACAATAAAGAGCTTGTGAAGTGCCATACAAATCGACAATAACCAGAAAACTACGCTACATTTGTGATTATTTAGTTTCCTAAGAACCCTGGCAGATAGGAAAGGGACACTACAACACAGTTTATTTACGATTCCTTCGTAGCGTACGGACATTTACTGAATAACGTCGTTTTCCTTGAAACAAAAAATTGCTAATAAATTCCAGAAGGCCTGGCCTTTCACTGCTAAGTAAGCAGGTTAATTTGTAGTGAACAGTGTTGGTAATTTCAACAATTATTTTTCTTCTGATTAGGGCAGCAGTTTATTTCTGTGTACATTTCAAGTCAGAAATTGCACTTCATGTAACGCAACTTTTTTAACGTACTTTAGCATTGAGTTTCAGTTGAACAGTTTTCACTGAGTGCATATTTAGTTACTTTTAATTAGGTTTGTTTCGATTATTTCAGATTCAGCATTTCAATAAGTTTAAAGTTTTACTTCACGACACAATTCACCTGTGCAACAGAGGGTAAACCAACAGTCAGTATTGCTCAACAATTGAATACGATGTCTAAAGAACATGTAACACGAGGAGAAAGTCTTTAAAAAAGGAATTTTCAGTATTTTCGTTTATAGGCAAGTTTCTATGCAAAGCTTACAACATTGAACGATGCGTTAAATAAATTCGCAGATTGTTCTGGTCGATCTTTCCTGGTTTTATGTATCACAATAATCAAAGGAAATAATCTTTGCTATTCTGTGTCACCTCCTGTGCACATATTATAGAAGACATCGGTTTTCACAGAACTAAATTCTTTCAAGACTGCTTTTAACCTATGTTCAGTCCCAGAAATTTAACATTTTCGACTTTATTGATTATGACATTATCTGTCCAGAAAAATATCCATCTCACGATAATTATGTCACAAATTGTAGGAACGGAGTTGTTTACTAAAAAATTTAAAAATTTGGTCAGACTTTTGCCTGTGGCTTGTCCATCTGCTACCGTCTACAGGTAGGTTTAGTAGAGGACATGGGAAATATCGAAATAAGAGAATCACGCTTCGTCATTGGCTAGAATAGTAAACTCGAAAGCGATAAAAACGTGCTATTTGCTGACACTTTGTACATCACGGAGTAGTTCGCTGTTCAAACTCAGAGAGAGTACGTTCCATGAAGAGTCAAGCAACATATTACTTCCTCCGATGTACATGTCGCAAAATGATACAGACGGATAAATCAAAGAACTCGTTCTTCCCGCATACATTTCGGTATCTAAATTAAGGAAACTCGGAAGGTGGGCAGCAGACACACATCGTATTGTGACTCATGGAGTATAGATGTAAATATAAGTACTGAGGTTGTGTCACCGTATGCGTTCCAGCATCTTTCGTTATCGTCCTGTCGACAACGACGTAATCGGAGACGGATCGCAAGCAGGGAATGCGAGACTACGAGGAAGGAAAAGGACACTGCACATTCGAAGAAACATTCCGGTATTCACCTTAGGTGATTTATGATAACCGGAAGAGGATTTGTATAGCTGTCCAGATTACGAGCCAAATGTCTTACCACAGCACCGTCACGCACGGTTCAAAATTCGCGGCAGAGCCATAAAGTTCCTCCGGCTACCGCGAGATGGCACTGCTTTCCAGCTAACACCCAAGTGGTGGAGGCAAGGTAACGCCAGAGGTCTCTGGCCGCCTCGTTCGCCACGATGTTGGTCGCATTGCATCTTCCAGAGGGAATGTGCTTCCATAACAACGTGTCATTTCGTACAGTGGTAACAAATACTGTACAATGAACACAATTTTGACCTACGTATGTATGTAATTAATTCCTTGAAGTTCCTGGTCCCGCAAATTCGTGTCTATCAAGGGAGTCAGTACTACAAAACAATGTTATAAATCGTTGATGGTGATAACAACCAGCCACAAATTTGTTTTAGCTTACTTTCATATATATGAAATTTTGAAAAATTAACAAGTTTATTAATAACTTGAATACGCAATATTGATGTTTCACAATAATATTTATTTTATAGTGAGTTTATGAACCGGTTTTCGGCTTTCAAGGTGACCATCCAGTAATTTGATATAGAACAGTTTAGTCTACACAACATCAGCGAGGGTTTACAGATGCACATAGGCGGGTTTTCAAAGATCTGCAACATCTTACGACTATACATGTCGATACAAAAACACAAGCTGTGTTTAATTCACAAAGAAGCAATAAACAAATAAAGCTTATATTTCTTTATACATAAATATTGTCAAAGATTGAACGAATGGTAGTGTATAAAATCAAAATCGCTGTATAACTGAGCACTGGTACAGTTTACTGTTAAAGGGTCGCTGATGATTGTGATGAACCGGTCGAAAAAAGAGGGGGGAGGGGGGGGGGGAGGTGGATGCAAAAGGGAGAAAACACTGTGTGGAATCTGAGTGGGGAACAGTTATTACAAACATATTATTTAATGGTGAGAAATATATTAACTGCCTGCTGCTACTTTAGTAAGGGTGAATGATGAAAGTGTCGCCATTAAGGACCAGATCAGGATTATTTGATTGGTGTTTGGTAACTGTCACAGTTTCGAGTCTTCTGCCTTTAATTCTTTCACGAACAACATCACATTTAATATGACAAGAATGACATTCATTCACGGCATGTTCTGCAGAGACTGTTTCTTTTGCAGTCTCCAGCTCCTATCACACTCAGTCAGTCTAATAGTTATAGCCCTGCCTGACTGACCTACATATAATTTGCCAGGCAGATTGCAGGAAATCCAACAAATTCCACTCTATTTGAAGGGTGGCATCTTGTCTTTACTGTTGAACAAAACGTGGGCAGCAGTAAACCTTGCATAAAACGCTGGAGTATATTTTCTGGACTTTAGTTTGCTGGCGACTGTCTGTTAGGTCTTTCCTGTATATAGCATAGGGCACATGTGTTATCAACGTCGTTTGACGCTTTGTGATACTGAAGTGCTTTTACCCTCTGTCTCTTCTTTATGCTGTGTATATTGTCAATTAGGATAGGACTATAACCTTTGCTGTATGATGTTTCTTTAATTATTTTCAATTAGTTTTCAAAATACTAAAAAATTGTTAAGGATTTCGTGGCCACATGTTGACCAACTGCCTAGTGGCTTCTGTATCGGTTTCTTCGGCCGACGCTCATCTAATGATTTTACTGACATTTCGCCAGCACGAGTGGCTGGCATTGTCAAAGCTTCACCCTCCATTGCCGGTTCACCACCGGCAACGGAGGGTGAACCTAGGATTTCTTACAGTGTCATGTTCTCACATGTTGGAAGAAAGTGGAACTATTTTATTTTCAGTGTACTCCACGAGTACTGTCTTTACAGTCTTTGCTGTGCCACGCGCCAGCGACGCCATCTGGAAGCATTCGATCCCGCGGACTGCAATAGTAATAATATTTTAGTCATCGGTGCATCATCATGGCTGTGACGATAAGTTCACTATACTCTTCACACCAGTTCATGGGAATTTATTACATCATTATTATTATTATTGTTATTATTATTATTCATTACATTATTAGACTTACTCTAGCATTACCCCTGTTTGATTTTGTGTTGCTAATCCTGAATTCATTAGACCAGAAATGATTTTCTTCCTGCAGAACTCACACTCCTTCAAGCCTAAACCTATAAATTTATATTTTTTAGGATACTAACCAACCACCCTGCCCAGTTGAGGAACCTAACATTCCAAAATGGTTCAAATGGCTCTGAGCACTATGGCATTTAACTGCTGAGGTCATCAGTCCCCTAGAACTTAGAACTACTTAAACCTAACTAACCTAAGGACGTCACACACATCCATTCCGGAGGCAGGATTCGAACCTGCGACCGTAGCGGTCCCGCGGCCCACACTGTAGCGCCTAGAACCGCTCGGCCATCCTGACCGGCCCTAAGATTCCACATCACAGGCTGTAGAACATGACAGGTGTTTATTGTAATGGGCAATCTTTCTTATTTCCTATTTTTATGTAGCTACGTCACGCGAGCGTGTGGCACCTTGATCGATTTCCGCCTGTTCACAGCTGCTTACATTACACAGTGTGTATGCTTGACGTGTGCGAGGCATATGTGGTTTCGGCAAATGAAAAGGGAGGACGTGGTCGCCACACATGGCTTGCTCGTTTTAGGTGAAAACAATGCGTTCTGCTTCAGTCTATTCCGTTTGGTTTGCTGTGAAAGGAAGGTGGGTTTTACTCGTGAGTGCTATGGTGTGGTAACAAGGGTAGCAGGGTTGACATATTCTCAGAGCAAGAGAGGGAACCATGCGTGAAAGCGGTAAGGGACTTACATTGCCGAAGTAATTATAACCAGTATATGCAGCTCCTCTCTAATACATCGAATCGGCAACACGAGGTAACATGTTTCTTTAGGGACTGGTGAGCTATACTGGAATAGAGTGGTTGCTTAAGCAATGTTATCGATTGGGTATCAGAGTGGCGATCGCAATTACAATCAATGTGGAGTGGATCCCGTTTTGTTTAAGTGTTGTTTTGATTGATGATCGGGTTTAGCAAGTCGCTATCTCATTCACCAGATACTTTTTACGTTTTCTATGCCTTCACAAACGTATGTTAACGAACTTTTCTTTGTGCGACTGTGTTGGGAGTAATAGTTATTTCGAATAACAGTAATCTTGAACTATGTCAGACGTTAGAAATTTTAAAACACAATTATAATTATAAAGCTAACGCAAATCTCAAATCATTATTTCAAATTCACACCTTTCATAAGTTAAAAAAAAATGGCTCTGAGAACTATGGGACTTAACATCGGAGGTCATCAGTCTCCTAGAACTTAGAACTACTTAAACCTAACTAACCTAAGAACACCACACACATCCATACCCGAGGCAGAATTCGAAATGGTTCAAATGGCTCTGAGCACTATGCGACTTAACGTCTGAGGTCATCAGTCGCCTAGAACTTAGAACTAATTAAACCTAACTAACCTAAGGACATCACACACATTCATGCCCGAGGCAGGATTTGAACCTGCGACCGTAGCGGGCGCGCGGTTCCAGACTGAAGCGCCTACAACCGCTCGGACACTGCCGCCGGCCATAAGTTTAATTAACTGTAGTACTAATTTTATCAGATAGTAGAAACGAACACCTCTCAGGTATAGCACAATGCCCATATGGAAGAAATTAAAGTAAATATTATTTTGCCTAATCCATATCGGCTTAATCAATCGAATTTCGCTTCTAGTATATGTTGACGAAGATATTCTTGGTACATCATTTTCAGATCACAGATGGTAAGTTACTTCGAAAGTTTCGAGTCTGCGGCTATTCGACATTTTAAGTATTGGGTTCGCGATGCTGTGGCGTTGCTGAGCGAAATTTAGTATCGTCATATACGAAAACTTAAGGCTGGATTTCTGTGTTGGTTATCAGGCAAATATTAAATGTTGCTAGGAGGATTCAAGTTGGATTCAACAACGCAAAGGTTAACCAAAAGGCAATATTGAAAGTATTACAGATATTAAATTGTTACATTGCGTTGTATAAGTAAGGGTGTCTGTAGAACCGTAACTAAGAATAGTGAAATTGCAGCTTGTTGATTTGGACCTTATTCATTTTTGATGGAAGTGCAAACTTTATTTGGAACTTTCTGACCGCAAAGTGTTGCAGTCAACATTGTAAGCAATATTTATTCACTGTACAGACACCATACAAACACAGGACAACTGTTTTTTTTTTTTTTCTGAAGACAACATCCTCCTGAATAGGCTCTGATCAGAGACTTGATTGAAGCCCAATTTTACTTCCGGTGTAACTCACCTAAGAGGATGTTGTCATTAAAACTTACGATAGATCTGGACGTCATAAAATATAACGCTGTAGATCTCCTTACATTTACCAGTCTGCATTACCAACAAAGCAACGTCGTTGGCCAATGTTGCCACGTCACATCAGTCGTCCAGCCTAAATTTTGCCCTCTTTTCCCGAGTATCTACTGAAAACACCACACCTCCCTTCGGGAGTCACATGTTACTGTGGCCACTCCAGTGATACCCTTCCGATGTGGCTCCACCTAGAGTGCAGCTATGTGTATCTTTGAAACACTAAAGGCACGCCACCAAGGCAAGGTTCACATTTCGCATGTCGCTCCACGAGGGTATCGGACAAAAATCCGGCCACACTAACCCTCCACTATACACTGTATATTTTATGTGTGTAAATACAGAAACAGATTCTCCTTGGCTGGTGACTAGCCTGTGAGCGAGATAAGGAAGCCAAGGTACTTAAAAAATCTGTTGTTTTGCTGCCATATTTTTGTCAGTATGATGTCTACAGCACCACTGGAAGTATGTAAACTTTCTTCGTTTGCCAGAGAGATATCAAATATTTCTGTAATAGAAATCAGCTGACGTATTAACGATTGAAACTGCTACCTGTCTAGTTGACCACAGGATAAAGCTGCGTTAGTCATGATAACGAAAACTTGTGCACATGTGGAAGACAAGAAACCTTACGTAAAGAACAAATCCGCGTGATCACACCCAGGACGGCAGGCAGTACACGGAATCGATCCTGTGCAGTCCACAAACAAACTTAGAAAAATATCAGAACATCACACCTTTTCGGAACAAGGATACTTCCATTTCGCACACAGTAAATGCGCAAGAATTCATTCCTTATAATACGTCGGCAGTACTGAATTTCGCGTGTCAGAGAAGTACAACTGCAAATTGGTCACAAACTGATGAAACTGACAAGTAGAGAGAAGAGGATGATAGGACATCTGTTACGGCAACAGGGAATATCTTCCACGGTGCTAGAGAGAGCTGTAGACGGTAAAAACTGTATAGAAAGAGAAAGACTGGAAGACATCCAACAAATAATTGAGAAAGTAGGTTGCAAATGCTACTCTGAGATGAAGAGGTTGGCACAGGACAGGAATTCATGGAGGGCCGCATCATCCAACCAGAAAATTAATGACTCAAAAAATAAAAACCAAATTCGACGGAAAATGGAAAATTGTAAACTTCAGCGTCCGATGGATGAACGTGTGACGCTGCAGCGCAGCCGCGCGGCTAGCAGCCATAGTAAACAGCAGCCATGTCGATACCAGGGCATAAAGTCTTTGCGAATTCCATTGTGTGTACTCAGTTGGACAGTAACTACGCCTCGCAGACAGGCGAGTGAACAACACACTCAGATACCAGCATTTGAGAGAGGACGTGTAGCTGGCCTCAAAGATGCTCGAGATTTGAAAAGGAGCGATGCCACTACTTCACGATGTTGGCAGGAGTGGGTGAACTATGGTCGAACAAAGCGTCAAGAATGAAGCGGTTGATCTAGTGAGACGTCAGAAGTGAGGACCGAGCAATCGTCAGAGAGGCATCAGGGCCCCGAATTCATCACTATCATCTATCCGACGTGCAACGGGTGTTTCAGTGACCACAAGGACTTTTAACAGGCGTCTCACAGAAGGGGTGCTGAGCTCACAGCGCCCATTGCGCCGGCCAGCATTGACCTCTGTATACAGGCAACCCCGTTTGCATTGATGTGTAACACGTTTGGCCTGGAATCTTATTGACTGGAGTGGAGTTGTCGTCAGTGATGAATTCCGCTTCGAAATGAGTCGTGACGACCAGCGAAGATGTGACTGGAGACGCCCCGGACAGCGGTCGGTTACCAAGGAAACTGTCGCCCGGCAAAAGGCCCGACAGCGAGGAGTGATGGTCAGCGGTGACGTTCCATTTCGTAACAGGACTCCTTCGGCTGTCATCCGCGTCACCCTTACATCGTAGCGGTGTGTCGATGATTCTCCAATCCCCCCCCCCCCCCCCCCCATTTTGTTGCTCTTCATGCCAACCATCCTGGCTTACATTTAAGCAAGATTTTAACTAAATAGATTAAGTGAAAAGATAGAAAAGGAGATGAGTGAAAACAGCATGGGTTTAGGAAAGGAAGAAGCACGATCCACCTGATATTTTCTATCCGTCAACTGAAGGAAAAAAGTCGGGAGTATAACAAAAGGATGATAATGGTTTCTATAGACATAGAAAAGGCATATCAGTCAGTTGACAGGGAAAGACTCTGGGAATAAATGAAGAAGGTAGATATAGAAGATGGATACATTAATGTAATAAAGACAATGTACGGAGGACACAATTGTAGAATTAGCACACCGTTGGGGAATTCTGAATACTACGAAATGAGACAAGGACTTAAACAAGGAAGTATTCTATCTCCTGCACTTTTTAATGTTGTGATGGGGGGAATAAATAGGGCAGTTAAAGATATAGTAAAAGAAAAAGACAAAAGATGATTTTTGCAGATGTGTGGTAATATAGGGTGATAAAGAGGTAGATGTACAGTTACAACTTGATGATGGAAGGAAATAATGAAAAGGTATGGATTAAAAATAAATAAAGATAAGAGTGAAGTAATGGTATTTGGAAGCGAGAAAGGGATCAATGGAAATATTACCTTGACTGGAGAACCCCTCAAAGTGGTAGAAAGTTTCACTTATCTAGGGAGTGAAATATCTAGGGATGGAAGAATAACTAACGAAATTAATAGGAGATTATAGAAGGAAGGTAATTACTACCAAACAATAAAACACCTGATTTGGGATGAGGAAGTTTCAGAAAAGCAAAACTCCTTACGTATAAGAATTATTACTTCCCTATTGTCACCTATGGTGGAGAAACATGGACAATGTCAGAAAGGGACTGGAGCAGACTGCAAGCAGGGGAAATGAAATTTCTCAGAGTAGTTAAGGAAAAACAAGAACGGACAGAGTAAGGAATGTAGAGATTAGAAAGGACCTTAAACAAGAAAGTAAGAGAGAATAAATTGAAAAAAAAAGAGATTAAGATGGTATGGGCATGTCAAGAAGATGCTTGGGCAGAGGCTCCAGAAAATAATGGAAGAACTAAAGATGGATGGGAAAGACCTAGAGGGCGCCCAAGAACAAGGTGAAAAATGGGAGTGAGAATATCTGTGAAAAGGAGAGGTGTGACCTGGCAGCAAGTGGAGGAAGAAAAGTGGTGCGAGGACCGAGCCAAATGGAGAGGACTCGTCAGCACCCAGACCCGGCAGTAGCTGGAGTGGGATCCGGATATAGGTAGAGGATGTCAGACGCACACGACGATAATTTCTACTGCTAGGGTTCAGGCCTGGTAGACAGTACCATCACAGGTAAGGTCGCCGGATCTCTCCGCAACTGAGAACCTTCGAAGCATTGTCGGCAGAGCCCTCCAGTCAGCTCTGGATTTTAAAGATCTGATGTGCTAGTAATGTAATTGAAAAGGTGTCATGATGACCTCTCCATTGGAAAAAATTTCAGAATAGACCCTCATTCGGATATCAGGGATGGGTTTCCGAAGGGTGAGGTGACCATGAGAAAAATACTGGCAACCAACGGAAGGATAACGTTCTACGAGTCGCGGTGTAGAATTTCAGAAGCTGGAACGTGGTAGGGAAGCCAGAAAATGTGAAAAGCGAAATGGAAAGGCTAAATCTAGATATAAAAGTGGTCAGTGAAGTGAAATGGACAGAAGGCAAAGATTTCTGGTCAGATGAGTATAGGGTAATATCAACAGCAGCAGAAAATGTTATAACAGGAGTAGGATTCGTTATGAACAGGAAGGTATAGCAGAGAGTGTGTTACTGTGAAGAGTTCAGTGATAGGGTTACTATTACCAGAATCGACAGCAAACCAACACCGACAACGATAGTTCAGGTATACACGCCGGCGTCGCAAACTGAAGACGAAGGAATAGAAAATATATACGAGGATACTGAAACGGTAATACAGTACGTAAAGCGAGGCGAAAATCTAAAGAAAAGGTTACAGAAGAATATGGGCTTGGGACAAGAAATGGGGGAGGAGTAAGACTATTTGTGTTTTGTAATAAATTACAGCTCGTAATACCGAATACTTATTGTTGTGGACTGACAAGACAGCCAGTCCACAGTGACGGGTAACCGAAAGGCACGCGTTTAAACTCACGCAGGCTGGCGTGAGGTCTGAAACAGGATACGTAATGAATGCTATAAAGGAAAGTACTTAGCTGTTGGAATACTTAACTTTAATCCACAATTGGTGAACATTGGTCTTGTTACTGTACATGCTTCATTAGATACATAGCAAAGGATAACTGGCGCCTTGCTAGGTCGTAGCAATTAACTTAGCTGAAGGCCATGCTAACTATCGTCTCGGCAAATGAGAGCGTAATTCTCAGTGAACCTTTCCTAGCAAAGTCGGCTGTACAACTGGGGCGAGTGCTAGTAAGTCTCTCAAGACCTGCCGTGTGGCGGCGCTCGGTCTGCAATCACTGATAGTGGCGACACGCGGGTCCGACGTATACTAGCGGACCGCGGCCGATTTAAAAGCTACCACCTAGCAAGTGTGGTGTCTGGCGGTGACACCACACTTATTTCAAGAATCACATGAGGAGGAGGTGTACTTGGAAACAGTCACGAGATACGGGAAGATTTCAGTTCGTTTACATCATGGTCAGGCAGAGGTTGCGAAATCAGTCAGTAGATTGTAATACTTACCCAGGAGTAGATATAGACTCAGCTCACAGACTAGTACTGATGAAAAGTAGGGTAAAGTTTAAGAGATTAGTAAGGAAGAATCAATACATAAAGAAGCGGCATACGGAAGTACTGAGGAATAACGAGATACTCTTGAAGTTTTCTAGGTATATGACTACAGCAATAAGAAATAGCTCAGTCGGCAGTACAGTTGAAGAGGAATTGAGAGCTCTAAAACGAGCTCTCACAGATGCCGGAAAGAAAAGCGTAGGTACAAAGAAACTAACAGTGAAGAAACCATGGGTAAGAGAAAAAATACTTCACCTCATCGAAGAAAGGAGGAACTACAAAAATGTTCAGCGAAATTCAGGAATACCGAAGTACAAGTCGCTGCGGAATGAAATAAATAGGAAATGCGGGGAAGCTAAGATGAAATAGCTGCATGAAAAATATGCAGAAACTGAAAAATAAGTGATTGTCGGAAGGACTGACGCAGCATATAGGAAAGTCAAAACAACCTTCGGTGACAATAAACGCAAGGATGGCAGCATTAAGAGTGCAACGGGAATTCCACTATCACATGCAGAGGAGAAACTGGAAAGGTGGAAAGTGGACATTTAAGACATCTATGAGGAGGAAGATTTGTCTGATGTGATAGAAGAAGGAACAGGAGTCGATTTAGAAGAGATAGGGGAGCCAGTAGTAGAATTTGAGTTTCACAGAGCTTTGGACGACTCAAAATCAAATAAGGCAGAAGGGATAGAAGACATTCCATCAGAATTTCTAAAAAGCCTTGGAGAAGTGGTAACAACGCGACTATTGACGTTGGTGTGTTGATTGAATGAGTCTAGCGACATACCATATGACTTTCAGAGAAATATCATCCACACAATCCCAAAGACCGCAAACGCTGACAATTATCGCACAATCAGCTTAACAGCTCACACATCAATGTTAGTTGCAGGAATAATATACAGAAGATTGGGAGAGAAAATTGGGGATGTGTTAGATGACGATTAGTCTGGCTTTATGAAAAGTAGAGGCACCAGAGAGGCAATTCTGACGCTGTGGTTGATAATGGAAGCAAGACTAAAGAAAAATCGAGAAACGTTCATGGCATTTGTCGACCTGGAAGAAGCGTTTGACAATTTAAATGTTGCAAGATGTTCGAAATTGGGAGAAAAATAGGAGTAAGCTATAGGGAGAGACGGGTAGTACACATGACGTGCAAGAGCCAAGATGGAATAATAAGAGTGAACGACCAAGAGGGCATGGATGTGTGTGATGTCCTTAGGTTAGTTAGGTTTAATTAGTTCTAAGTTCTAGGCGACTGATGACCTCAGAAGTTAAGTCGCATAGCGCTCAGAGCCATTTGAACCATTTTTGAACGACCAAGAACGAAGTGCTCGGATTAAAAAGGGTGTACGACAAGGATGTAGTCTTTAGCTCCTACTGTTCAATCTGTACGTCTAAGTAACAATAGTGGAAATAAAAGAAAGGTTTAGGAGTGGTATTAAAACTCAAGGTGAAAGTATATCAACGATAATAGTCGCTGATGACATTACTATCCTGAATGAAAGGGAAGTAACATTACATAATCTGCTGTATGCAATGTACAGTCCAATGAGTATGAAATATCGATTGATAGTAAATCGAAGAAATACGAAAGTAAGGAAGAATAGCAGAACTGAGAACAGTGAGAATCTTAAAATTACTTGCAATAGCAAAAAGGGCATCCCTGGTTAAGAGAAGTCTACTAGTTTCAAACATTGGCCTTGATTTGAAGAAGAACTTTCTGATAATATACGTTTCGAGTAGAGCATTGTATGGTAGTGAAAATTTGACTGTGGGAAAACAGTAATAGAAGAGAAAAATGGTTCAAATGGCTCTGAGCATTATGGGACTTAACATCTAAGGTCATTAGTCACCTAGAACTTAGAACTGCTTAAACATAACTAACCTAAGGACATCACACACATCCATGCCCCAGGCATTCGAACCTGCGACCGTAGCGGTCGCACGGTTCCAGACTGAAGCGCCTAGAACCGTTCGGTCACAGCGGCCGGTCAACAGAAGAGAATCGAAGTATTTGGTATGTGGTGCTAGAGACGAGTGTTGAATATTATGTGGCCTGATAAGATAAGGAATGAGGAGGTTCTGCGCAGAATCGGAGAGGAAATGAGTATGTGGAAAACACTGACAAGAAGAAGGGGCAGGTAGATAGGACACCTCTTAAGGCGTTAGGGAATGTCTCCCATGGTACTAGAGGGATCTGTAGAGGGCAAAAACTGTAGAGGATTGGTATACATCCAGGAATAGTTGAAGAAGTAGGTTGTAAGTGCTACCCTGAGATGAAGAGGTTGGGGGAAAAGAGGAATACAGGGCGGGCCGCATCATACCAGTCAGAAGACTGCTTTACTCAAAAACAAAAAAAGCACCAGTTTGGCAGAATTTGCACTATATCGTTCAGAACCACACCCAGCAACTATTTCTATCAATGCTAAGCTAAATAACAGTTTGAACTGGCGTTGCTCAGTTTGTGAAGCTCTGTCTTTTGGAAAAATGATCCAGTTTTTCTGAAATTGTAATCATTTGTTTCTTTTTTCTTTCCTTAGAGTATCTTTCTTAAACCATACATGGGTGGGAAGGGGAGAGCGGTGGATGAGTCAGGTTGGGGGAGTGTGGTGTAAAGTGATATAGGGAAGACACTTCAGAGAAACAAGTGTTCTGCAAAATAAAATCAGACTCGTTATAGGAACTACATGTAATTACACCTACATTCATACTCAGCAAACCATTAGGAAGTGCGTTGTGTTACATAGTTTATTAGTGGTATCTTCTGTTCTATTAGCATACGGACCGCAGAATGAATAATTGCTTAAATACCTCTGTGTGCGCTGTGTTTATTCTAATTTTATTTTGCGTCCCGTAGGGAAGCCTGTGTAAGATGCTGCAGAATAATCATAGATTTCTTACCCAGGGTCTTGAAACTTTTAAAGTGGACTTTCACGTAATAGTTGGCGTCTGGTTTCAAGCGCGTGACTGGTCAGGTTTCTCGGCATTTCCGTAGCGTCGTCCTGTGAATTACATTCCTGTGAATGGGGATACAGGTATGGATCATAGGAGAGGCATTAGAACGGGACGGAAGCCGTAATACGAAGAGAGAACAGAAGGTTGTGACGCAAGAAGCACACTGAAAATACATCAGGTAGTATTTCATTGTCAGATACAGTGATTGATAGCAGTAAACTACAGGTGGAGAACGTGAAGAGCGAATGAGAGATGTGCTGCTATATTATACGCAGCGGAGAGCGAGAGGTGGAAGTTGGAACGACGATTATTGGTTTCAAGGTTACTGGACGTCCTGGGTTTCAGACAATACTCAGTACGAACAGGAAGAATAACAATCTGGCTGGATTGTGAAACTGGTAAACGATTTATGGATTTATTGGTATGCAGATGTGTAAAGCGAGCCAGGATTATTTTGTTTAATCGTGTCCAAGCCATAGACAACCCACGTATTACATATAAACACAAATACAAATACAATACACATACATATAAATAAAATAAACCCAAAATGGGGAGTCACATTACAATATAAAGACAAACATAGTATATATATCATATCACGTCCCGCCAAAATTCAGCTCATTTAACTGCCACTGCAGTAGCGTTTGCCAGATCTTCTTTCCTGCACACTTCCCCCATGTTGCTGCATTCCAGCAGGTGGTCGATTGTTTGGATCTGTCCGCGCTGACACGTGTCCGTCCCGACTCGGTATCCCCATTTACACATGTTTACGTTGCATCTGACCACCCCAGTTCGTAGGCGGTTGAGGGTTCTCCAAAATGGCCATTTCAGTTCATTTCCAGAGGCCAATTGTTTGTTGGGTGAGATTAGAGGTGCCTGGTCTCCCGTAGGCAGTGTTACTTTCCATTTAGACAATCTGGCCTTTTGTTTTGAGGTTTCGAGCGGGTGAACTGAGGTGAGGAAACTCCGTCTCGGTTTTAGACGTGTGTGTGGAGGGTTTTGTCCGAAGAGAGGATGGCGCTGGTCGCGCAGCTGCTTGAGGCGCCCTGCTTCGCTTGCTATAGCTCGTCTGATGTTGGGTGGAGCTATGCCACTAAGCATATAAAGTTGGCTAACCGGGGTGGGTCTTAGGCATCCCGTGATTACGCGACAGGCATCGTTCAGCAGAGGATCCACTCGTTTCGCACGCGCTGATCTTTCCCAAACTGGAGCAGCGTATTCAGCAACCGAGTAGCAGAGTGCAAGTGCCGACGTACGTAAAGTATGTGGGTCGACACCCCGTTTTGTGGAGGTGAGCTTACTCAGGAGGTTGTTTCTTGTTGATAGTTTGCCCTGACCTTGTCCACATGATGTCTGTAAGTAAGTGTGCGGACAAGGAGTGCTGCTGAACGCGATCCGTTGGTTGTTCCACGTGATGTTTAGGGTATGTTTGGCGTCTCGGTTTCGAAGATGGAATAGGCAGGATGCAAAGCGTTCACGGATTACTAGACATTGATAGACTTTTTGGTAGTTAAAGTTATATGTTTCCAACTAGTTTAGTTACTTTAATCTGTAGTTATCTTTGCTGCTTTGGACATTTTTAGAGTAGAAACTAAGTTCATCTCTTAATGACGAAAGAAGGCTTCTTTCAAAGCCATCGTTGTCAACCAAGGAGGTCTTTCTGGAATAGTGATGGTAACGATGTTAGAAACTACCTTATTTTGCTGTCGAGGATACTGATTAAAGTGTCTTAGCTGGGGCAGGCTACATCGGTTTCCCGCACTACAGGCTTTGCTATTGCCATTGGCTAGAGGAACAGATCGCTGGGTCGTCTTTTTATCCTGAATGGCCGTTTTTTTTCTTATTTTTCCAAAGAATTGTTAATTGTATGCACAAACAACGTTACTTCCGAACCGTGAACCCTTGTATTTGTATAGGTTTCAGCTGCTGGAAGTGCTATTTTATTATTCGCCACGGTTGACTCAGGCCACTCCGAGTAACTGCATGTAGGAACAGAACTGATTTAACCCAAAATAATTATAAAATCACAGCATGTGCTCCATTTGTAATGATCGGTTTGAAGCTGTAAATTTAAAACTAAAGAGGTATTTAAAAACGAAAACAAATCACGCGGAAAACTGATTTCTAATTGAATGCAAAGAAACTTAATTTTATTTTTGAACTAAAAACAGGTTTACAGCGCGTTTCGTCTTCATGGGACACCTTCAGAGTATGTTAAAATTTTCCTTTTACTACACATTTTAAAAATCATGAAACGGTTGTGTGATAGACAAACACGTATCGGATGAGATGAGCCAGCAAAGACCTTAGTAATGTCGTACCATCAGGAAAGAACGGTGGAATGGTAGGATCATACTAACAAAGAAGTGTACATATTTAAAGGCAACACTGTCTGTTATGTTTAAAGTATACACTTCTTTGTTACTGTGATCCTACCACTCCACCGTTCTGGCCTGATGGTACGACTTTATTAAGGTCCCTGCGGGTGTATCTGATCCGACACGTTTTTCAGTCTAGCACAGAGCCGATTTATGGTTTTTAAAATGTTGTAAAAAGAAAATTTGAAAATACTCTGAAGACGCCCTCGAAGACGAAACGCGTTGTTAATAAAAGTATAAGTTGCAACCAAGACTATTTTTAATTCAATCATTCTACATACGGCAGCTGTACCAGACAGCCTAATGGGTGGAAGAGATTTTACGAGAATTTTAATTCTTGTTGTTCCTATGACACAGTTGGTCTATACAGCCTGGGCTCCTCATTGACATCATGAAATCAAAAGTTTTTCTTTGAAACGAAAAACTAGTGTTTAGTTAAATATTTCAGATTCATTTAAATACGAGTTAAATTTCACCGATGAAGACAGTCACTAATTAGAATTACACATAAAAATAACATACGCAACAAAACAATTATTAATTTGTTTGACCCCCATTTGCATTCACTGACAAATTATAGCTAATCTTATATCAAACACATTCCTTTAAGAACATCATCAACAACTGTGAAGTAAAGAAGTTTTCTCAAGAAAGCATTTTCACAGTTTTATGGCTTTCATTCACCATTCGCTTCGGCTAAAAGAATTTCTGATCGCTGTTTCATCACATATACAGGGTGATTCAAAAAGAATACCACAACTTTAGGGATTTAAAACTCTGCAACGACAAAAGGCAGAGCTAAGCACTATCTGTCGGCGAATTAAGGGAGCTATAAAGTTTCATTTAGTTGTACATTTGTTCGCTTGAGGCGCTGTTGACTAGGCGTCAGCGTCAGTTGATGCTAAGATGGCGACCGCTCAACAGAAAGCTTTTTGTGTTATTGACTACGGCAGAAGTGAATCGACGACAGTTGTTCAGCGTGCATTTCGAACGAAGTATGGTGTTAAACCTCCTGATAGGTGGTGTATTAAACGTTGGTATAAACAGTTTACAGCGAATGGGTGTTTGTGCAAAGGGAAAAGTTCTGGACGGCCGAGAACGAGTGATGAAAATGTAGCACGAGTCCAGCAAGCATTTGTTCACAGCCCAGGAAAATCGACTCGCAGAGCTAGCAGAGAGCTGCAAATTCCACAATCAACTGTATGGAGAGTCCTACGAAAAAGGTTAGTTATGAAACCTTATCGTCTGAAATTGGATGGATCGGCCGCCAGTCAGCCTGTGACAGAGCACTTCATCACTGGCCTCCAAGAAGCACTGATCTTACCCCCTGCGATTTTTTCTTATGGGGGTATGTTAAGGATATGGTGTTTCGGCCACCTCTCCCAGCCACCATTGATGATTTGAAACGAGAAATAACAGCAGCTATCCAAACTGTTACGCCTGATATGCTACAGAGAGTGTGGAACGAGTTGGAGTATCGGGTTGATATTGCTCGTGTGTCTGGAGGGGGCCATATTGAACATCTCTGAACTTGTTTTTGAGTGAAAAAAAAACCTTTTTAAATACTCTTTGTAATGATGTATAACAGAAGGTTATATTATGTTTCTTTCATTAAATACAAATTTTTAAAGTTGTGATATTCTTTTTGAATCACCCTGTATTTTCTTATTTCCTTGGTCTTCGAAACTAACAATGCTTATTCATCTAAGTAGCTACGTATTTGACTATTTGCAATCAACATGGATTCCACAAACACTTGCGATACTCTGCTCGCTCTGCTCTTCCATGAGATCCTATCCGCTAAGACATCGGTGTTCAGGTTGATGCGGTGCTCCTTGACTTCAGGGACGCATTTGACAACGACTCGCACTGCCGCTCACTGAAAAACAAATACGAGCTTTGCGAGTATCTGACCAGATTTGCAGGCAGAATCCGACACGTCGCGCTTAATGCAACCAAACTAAGAGATGGGAGGGTAATTTTAGGAGCACCCCAAGGAAGTGTGATAGAAACGTTACTGTTTACAATATATACGAATGTCGGAAGCTCCATAAGGCTGTTCGCAGATGATGTGGCTGTCTATAAGAGGATAACAAACCCAGAAGACAGTATCGATTTCCAGATGGACATGCAGATGCTGCACGAACTGACAGTTGATCCACAAAGTAAATAAGTGTAACATATTTCGCCTATTTAGGAGAAGAAATCCACCACACCACTGATGAAAAATTGCTGGAAGCAGCACATCTAGGAGTAACCAACCGGAGCCACCTCAAGTGGAATGACCAAATAAATCAAATAGGACGGAAAGCAGACGCCAGATTGAGATTCGTAGGAAGGATCTTAAGGTAATGTAAGTCATCTACAAAACAAGTGACTTGCTCGACCAATTATTGAGTATTACTCCTCACTCTGAGGTTCTTATCGGATAGGACTAAGAGAGAGAGAGAGAGAGAGAGAGAGAGAGAGAGAGAGAGAGAGAGAAAGAGAGAGAGAATATCTAACAAATAGCTGCGCGTTTCGCCAAAGGGCGTCCCGTCGGTGCGAAAGCGTTACAAAAATGATGAAGAAACTCCAGTGGCACGCACTGAAAGACAGCTCTTGTACATCACGGTGTGGTTTACTATTGAACTACTTACGCTCGAGAAAGAGCCGGATAAAATATTGCTTCCTCCCACGTAACCTCACGAAATGACCACAACGACAAAACTAGAGAAATTAGGACTAACGTAATGTAGAGGTGTAGAAAAAATTATTCTTTCCAAGCACCATTCGCGAATGGAACAGGAAGAGGGGGTGAGGAGGGGAGAATCTGTTAGCCGTACCACAAGTATCTACCGCCGCACACCATCAGCTTGCTCGCCGAACAGATGATTTCTATAAGTATCCCGGTATGTATAGAGACCAATTCCACAAATTCTGTATTTCAGCTAAATTACTACTCTAATATGTATTCGAAACTAGTAAGCAAGGATCAGAGTGTAGTGAATCAGGATGCCTGCAAACGTGTAGGGCTCACTACATCAGTTGTTATCACCAGCGAAATCATCATTACACAGAAAGATATGTCAGTGAATGTTTGTTACACTATTAACACAAGAAAAACATTCCGTAAGTAATCCGTCACTCTGTGTGTATGTGCCCATTATACGGTCGTATATCGAGTGTCCATTCTCTGAAGGTTACACAGCACTACAATTAAATTACCTTTACCTGCATTAAAATAAGCGCTATCTAATAATTAGAAATAAGATTTTGCATATCACTTTTTACGGTACCTGGTGTTGTATCTCTACGAATTACGATATTTTGGAGGTACTAGCCTACTTTAAATTCAAATTTAAAATGCATATATTTGCATATTTTTGGCGTTTGAGCTTATTATTGTCATATTTAGAAGAAATGGGCGTAAAGATGCATATTTTTTAAATTATGAGGTCATACTGAAGCTCATTTTGTTCCCTGAGAACTCAAGAACCTCCCAGAATATTAGGCCAATAAATTTCCAAAATGAGATAATACGGGACGAGCCATCAGAATAAAAGCATTTCAGGTAAACGTGGGTAGCTTGTGGAGGAACACAGTCATGTTTTTGCACTTAGATAGTCTCTCGGATGGATGTTAAAGACTTGCCATGGCTCATAGTTGAAACATGGATTGTTGTTGTTGTTGCGGTCTTCAGTCCTGAGACGGGTTTGATGCAGGTCTCCATGCAACTCTATCCCGCGCAAGCTTCCTCATCTCCCAGTACCTACTGCAACCTACATCCTTTTGAATCTGCTTGGTGTAGTCATCTATTGGTCTCCCTCTACGATTTTTACCCTCCACGCTGCCCTCCAATACTAATTTGGTGATCCCGTGATGCCTCAGAACATGTCCTACCAAACAATCCCTTCTTCTAGTCAAGTTGTGCCACAAACTTCTCCCCAATCCTTTTCAATACTTCCTCATTAGTTGAGTGATCTACCCACCTAATCTTCAGCATTCTTCTGTAACACCACATTTAGAAAGCTTCTATTCTCTTTTTATCCAAACTATTTATCGTCCATGTTTCACTTCCATACATGGCTACACTCCATACAAATACTTTCAGAAACGACTTCCTGACACTTAAATCTATACTCGATGTGAACAAATTTGTCTTCTTCAGAAAGGCTTTCCTTGCCATTGCCAGTCTACATTTTATATCCTCTCTACTTCGACCATCATCAGTTATTTTGCTCCCCAAATAGCAAAACTCATTTACTACTTTAAGTGTCTCATTTCCTAATCTAATACCCTCAACATCACCCGATTTAATTCGACTACATTCCATTATCCTCGTTTTGCTTTTGTTGATGTTCATCTTATATCCTCCCTTCAAGACACTATCCATTCCGTTCAACTGCTCATCCATGTCCTTTGTTGTCTACGACAGAATTACAATCTCTTCGGCGAACCTCAAAGATTCTATTTCTTCTCCATGGATTTTAATTCCTACTCCGAATTTTTCTTTTGTTTCCTTCACTGCTTGCTCAATATACAGATTGAATAACATCGGGGAGAGGCTACAACCCTTTCTCACACCCTTCCCAACCACTGCTTCCCTTTCATGCCCCTCCACTCTAATAACTGGCATCTGGTTTCTGTACAAATTGTGAATAGCCTTTCGCTCCCTGTATTTTACCCCTGACACCTTCATATTTTGAAAGAGAGTATTCCAGTCAACATTGTGAAAAACTTTCTCTAAGTCTACAAATGCTAGAAACGTAGGTTTGCCTTTGCTAAATCTAGCTTCTAAGATAAGTCGTAGGGTCAGAATTGCCTCACGTGTTCCAGTATTTCTACGGAATCCAAACTGATCTTCCCCGGGGTCCGCTTCTACTAGTTTTTTCCATTCGTCTGTAAAGAATTCGCGTTAGTATTTTGCATCCGTGACTTATTAAACTGATATTTCGGCAATTTTCACATCTGTCAACACCTGCTTTCTTCGGGATTGGAATTATTACATTCTTCTTGAAGTCTGATGGTATTTCACCTGTCTCATACATCTTGCTCACCAGATGGTAGAGGTTTGTCAGGACTGGCTCTCCCAAGGCTGTCAGTAGTTCTAAGGGAATGTTGTCTACTCCCAGGGCCTTGTTTCGACTCAGGTCTTTCAGTGCTCTGTCAAACTCTTCACGCAGTATCTTATCTCCCATTTCATCTTCATCTACATCCTCTTCCATTTCCGTTATATTGTCCTCAAGTACATCGCCCTTGTATCAACCCTCTATATACTCCTTCCACCTTTCTGCTTTCCCTTCTTTGCTTGGAACTGGGTTTCTATCTGAGCTCTTGATATTCATACAAGTGGTTCTCTTTTCCGCAAAGGTCTCTTTAATTTTCCTGTCGGCAGCATCCATCTTACCCCTAGTGAGATAAGCCTCTACATCCTTACATTTATCCTCTGGCCATCCCTGATTAGCCATTTTGCACTTCCTGTCGATCTCATTTTTGAGACGTTTGTATTCCTTTTTGCCTGCTTCATTTACTGCATTTTTATATTTTCTCCTCTCATCAATTAAATTCAATATTTCTTCTGTTATCCAAGGATTTCTACTAGCCCTCGTCTTTTTACCTACTTGATCCTCTACTGCCTTCACTATTTCCTCCCTCAAAGCTACCCATTCTTCTTCTACTGTATTTCTTTCCCTCATTTCTGCCATTTGTTCCTTTACGCTCTCCCTGAAACTCTGTACAACCTCTGGTTTAGTCAGTTTATCCAGGTCCCATCTCCTTAAAGTCCCACCTTTTTGCATTTTCTTCAGTTTTAATCTAAAGTTCATAACCAATAGATTGTGGTCAGAGTCCACATTTGCCCCTGGAAATGTCTTATAATTTAAAACCTGGTTCCTAAATCTCTGTCTTACCATTATGTAATCTATCTGATACCTTATAGTATCTGAAGGGTTCTTCCATGTATACAACCTTCTTTCATGATTCTTGAACCAAGTGTTAGTTATGATTAAGCTGTGCTCTGTGCAAAATTCTACCAGGCGACTTCCTCTTTCATTTCTTAGCCCCAATCCATATTCACTTACTACGTTTCCTTCTTTCCCGTTTCCTACTACCGAATTCCAGTCACCCATGACTATTAAATTTTCGTCTCCCTTAACTATCTGAATAATTTCATTTATTTCATCATACATTTCTTCCATTTTTTCGTCATCGGTAGAGCCAGTTGGCATATAAACTTTTACTACTGTAGGAGGCGTGGGCTTCGTGTCTATCTTGGCCACAATACTGCGTTCCAAAATGGATTATCGGAGTAGAGACGTGGTTCGGTATTTGTTGCCCGCCATCAATGCGTGTTCAGGTCGCTCACCTGATCTCTGCTGTGCGCCAACAATGTCCTACTAGTTATTGTTGGCATTTCGGAATATGAATCATTCTTGCGTGTGTTTCCATGCTGTTCACATTGACTTTTTGCAACCTCCTTCCAGGCCAAAAACCAATAATTTACGGAAATGGATGGGGAGCGATTGTGATTTCACAACGGACTGAAAAACAATATTCTGCCAACTATGTGAAAAAGAGGTAAGTTTAATTTTTTTTCCTTTTCTATCATTTTTCCAAGAAATTAAAACAATTATCAAGTTGATTTGTAAAATTTCGTGCGTGTTTTCTATGTACAAATGGGAATAAACAAAAAAATCTTTAGGAATTACCTTCGGCCTTCTTGTAAATTAAAAAAAATGTTAAATGTTGTGATGGGATCGAAATTCCAATTTTTAGAAACTAATTTGTAGTTTTAATTCACTTTTTTGAGTGAGTACACACTGTTCTCTTACATTTTTGCACAATTGTACGTACTTATTGATATTTATTCACTTCTCCATCACTATAGGTTAGGGTTGAGAAAACATTTCAACTGGATCAGCATAAAATGACATCTCAGTACCATAATGTCGTAACCAAGACACGGTTAGCCGGCCGGTGTGGCCGAGTGGTTGTAGGCGCATCAGTCTGGAACCACGCGGCCGCTACGGTCGCAGGTTCGAATCCTGCATCGGGCAAGGACGTCCTTAGGTTAGTTAGATTTAAGTAGTTCTAAGTTCTAGGTGACTGATGACCTGGTATGTTGTCCCATTCAGCTCAGAGCCATGACACGGTTAAATACGTCACATCAACCATTGATCTCATTTTCGAAGCATATGGACGACAAAAATGAGTTTAATGAAGACCTTCGCGAGGCTTTAATAAAAGCAAACACCCCTTGAATAAGCCGGAGAATGAAGGATTAAGGACCTTCTCAAAAAAATACACAGGAAAAGATTTCATCACGAGTGAACGCTCAGAAAGAACTATGTGGACCCATTGTATGAAAAGGTAAGGTTTTTCGGTAATATTTATGAACATAGGTATGTTAAAGTCAATGGATATAATTTGGTATATACATGGGCCAAAATAATAGTCGTTTAATTTAAAAATACTCGAAAAATAAATTTAAATCATATTTAAATGTTTACTTTTTAAAATGAACATTGTTACTTGAATGTAAAAAAAAACTAAATTTAAAGTGAGTGATGTTTTTCATGAAAGGAAGAAAAATGAAGAAAGGACTTGAGAAGGAAACGGTCTGTCTCGAAACGTTCACTACAAAGAAGAAAGTAAATTTCTTTTTAAGAATATAATTTTTTGTGCGAACTAAACGACTATTACTTTGGTCAATGTGTATACATAAGAAATTGTCAAAATACAGGTAGGTGCTAAAACGGATATAATTTGTTTTCTTGGTTATGTCTCCTACGTAGTGTCCACATGTGTGTGGGTATTTTTTAATTTAGTTTCTCTATTACAGACGTTGGAGAATATTAGGATAGGCATTGGCGATTCTCCAGTCTGGCTATCCGTTGACGAAACCACTGATTCTTGTGGTCGGTATATGTTGCACTTCATAGTTGGAAAATTCTCTGCATCATGTAAGTTTCGCCAATATTGAATAGTTTGAAATAAATTACAGGTTATATAAGAGTGCAGTTTCTTCTAGAGCCAATAGTTAGTTTTTCACATCATGTCCTGAGCCAATAACAGAATAACAAAAAAAACTTGTAAAAATTGTAAAACCCTTTGATTTTCTTTCAGGCGTGCTATGGAGAAGTGAAGATCAGAAACGTAGGGAGAACAAGGTTTTGGCCATTGTTATGGATAGTGCCGCATACATGCTGAAGGCCGCAGAGTGTCTCCGGGTGTTTTACCATAAAATTATTCACCTCACATGTCTGGCTCATGGCATCCATGGAGTCGTTGAAGAGGCCAGAGCCACATTGCCAGAGGTCAACAGCCTTATATCTTCGGCAAAGAAGGTTTCCACCTGACTGTACTCAGCCACCTGATCCAGTCTTGACGAGGTGGGGAACGTGGATTTCAGCTGAGAACTATTATGCCGACAACCACAGAAAAGTTAGAGGTATGGATGCCTATGTAGTTTTGGATAAATTGAATAAGCAAAGAAAACGAACACAACATAGAATTCCAATACTAAGCTTATTTCTCTGTACAGCAGTTTTCAGCTTGAAACCGACATTCACTAAATTACTGCTTTCTTGCTCGAGGTTCTAAAGGGCTTTGAAGATAACGAAAATTTAGCCATACGAAAACCCAAGGACGCCCTGAAGAATTCCAGCGTGTTTCACACCCTATCTTTCATCCGAGCGCACTTGGGTGGCCTTCCAGACCTAACTCAGAAACTTGAGACTCGTAACTATGGAAGTTACGAAGGCAGTGGCTCTCGTCGAACGACACAGGACACAGAGCAAGAGTTGGCCTAGTCTGATCAATGAGAGGCTTAGAAGAAAATTGGATGCAGTTCTTCATAGAAACGCTCCGAGAATCTAGACGATTTCACGTCGTCTGATGTCGCTGCACTTAAATTTTTACCTGTAGTGTCATCTGATGTTGAATGATATTTTCAAGATTGAAAATGTTATCTGACCACAGGAAAAATTTTCATCTAGAGAATATGGAAAAAATGTTGGTAGTTCAAACAAACTCTAATTTTTAGAATTTACCAAAATTACCGAGTAAGCACCTATGTTATACTTCATTTTATTCATTGAATTATAGCCATTATTGAAATTATTTTATGGTTATTCATTAATTTTCCTAAGTAAGATGCATATTTTGAAGAATTTATCTAAGAGAAAATTAAAGAATTTTAGTTGCATATTTAAAGGTATCCCCCCCATGAACCATGGACCCTGCCGTTGGTGAGAGGGCTTGCGTGCCTCAGCGATACAGATAGCCGTACCTATGTGCACCCACAACGGAGGGGTATTTGTTGAGAGGCCAGACAAACGTGTGGTTCCTGAAGAGGGGTAACAGCCTTTTCAGTAGTTGCAGGGGCAACAGTCTGGATGATTGACTGATCTGGCCTTGTAACACTAACCAAAACAGCCTTGCTGTGCTGGTACTGCAAACGGTTGAAAGCGAGGGGAAACGACAGCCATAATTTTTCCCGAGGACATGCAGCTTTACTGTATGGTTAAATGATGATGGCGTCCTCTTGGGTAAAATATTCCGGAGGTAAAATAGTCCCCCATTCGGATCACCGGGCGGGGACTACTCAAGAGGACGTCGTTATCAGGAGAAAGAAAACTGACGTTCAACGGATCGGAGCGTGGAATGTCAGATCCCTTAATCGGGCAGGTAGGTTAGAAAATTTAAAAAGGGATAGGTTAAAATTAGATATAGTGGGAATTAGTGAAGTTCGGTGGCGAGAGGAACAAGACTTTTGGTCAGGTGAATACAGGGATATAAATACAAAATCAAATAGGGGTAATGCAGGAGTTGGTTTAACAATGAATTTAAAAAATAGGAGTGCGGGTAAGCTATTACAAACAGCATAGTGAACGCATTATTGTGGCCAAGAAAGATACGAAGCCCACGCCTACTACAGTAGTACAAGTTTATATGTCAACTAGCTCAACCGATGACGAAGAAATTGAAGAAATATATGATGAAATAAAAGAAATTATTCAGATAGTGAAGGGAGACGAAAATTTAATAGTCATGGGTGACTGGAATTCGGTAGTAGGAAAAGAGAGAGAAGGAAACGTAGTAAGTGAATATGGATTGGGGCTAAGAAATGAAAGAGGAAGCCGCCTGGTAGAATTTTGCACAGAGCACAACTTAATCATAACTAACACTTGGTTCAAGAATCATGAAAGAAGATTGTATACATGGAAGAACCCTTCAGATACTATAAGGTATCAGATAGATTATTTAGGAACCAGATTTTAAATTGTTAGACATTTCTAGGGGCAGATGTAGACTCTGACCACAATCTATTGGTTATGAACTGTAGATTACAACTGAACAAACTGCAAAAAGGTGGGAATTTAAGGAGATGGGACCTGGATAAACTGACTAAACCAGAGGTTGTACAGAGTTTCAGGGAGAGCGTAAGAGAACAAATGGCAGGAATGAGGGAAAGAAATACAGTAGAAGAAGAATGGGTAGCTTTGAGGTTTGAAGTAGTGAAGGCAGCAGAGGATCAAGTTGGTAAAAAGACGAGGGCTAGTAGAAATCCTTGGGTAACAGAAGAAATACTGAATTTAATTGATTAAAGGAGAAAACATAAAAATGTAGTAAATGAAGCAGGCAAAAAGGAATACAAACGTCTCAAAAATGAGATTGACAGGAAGTGCAAAATGGCTAAGCAGGGATGGCTAGACGACAAATGTAAGGATGTAGAGGCTTATCTCACTAGGGGTAAGATAGATACTGCCTACAGGAAAATTACAGAGACTTTTTGAGAAAAGAGAACCACATGTATGAATATCAAGAGCTCAGATAGAAACCCAGTTCCAAGCAAAGAAGGGAAAGCACAAAGGTGGAAGGAGTATATAGAGGGTTGATACAAGGGCGATGTACTTGAGGACAATATAATGGAAATGGAAGAGGATGGAGATGAACATGAAATGGGAGATGTGATTCTGCGTGAAGAATTTGACAGAGCACTGAAAGACCTGATTCAAAACAAGGCCCTGGGACTAGACAATATTCCATTAAAACTACTGACAGCCTTGCGAGAGCCAGTCCTGACAAACTTCTACCATCTGGTGAGCAAGATGTATGAGACAGGTGAAATACCATCAGACTTCAAGAAGAATGTAATAATTCCAATCCAGAAGAAAGCAGGTGTTGACAGATGTGAAAATTGCCGAAATATCAGTTTAATAAGTCACGGATGCAAAATACTAACGCGAATTCTTTACAGACGAATGGAAAAAACTAGTAGAAGCCGACCTCGGGGAAGTTCAGTTTGGATTCCGTAGAAATACTGGAACACGTGAGGCAATACTGACCCTACGACTTATCTTAGAAGCTAGATTTAGCAAAAGCAAACCTACGTTTCTAGCATTTGTAGACTTAGAGAAAGTTTTTCACAATGTTGAGTGGAATACTCTCTTTCAAAATATGAAGGTGTCAGGGGTAAAATACAGGTAGCGAAAGGCTACTTACAATTTGTACAGGAACCAGATGCCAGTTATAAGAGTCGAGGGACGTGAAAGCGAAGCAGTGGTTGGGAAGGGAGTGAGACAGGGTTGTAGCCTCTCCCAGATGTTATTCAATCTGTATATTGAGCAAGCAGTGAAGGAAAAAAAAGAAAAATTCGGAGTAGGAATTAAAATCCATGGAGAAGAAATAAAAACTTTGAGGTTCGCCGATGACATTGTCATTCTGTCAGGGACAGCAAAGGACATGGAAGAGCAGTTGAAAGGAATGGATAGTGTCTTGATGGGAGGACATCAACAAAAGCAAAACGAGGATGATGGGATGCAGTCGAATTAAGTCGGGTGATGGTGAGGGAATTAGATTAGGAAATGAGGCACTTAAAGTAGTAAAGGAGTTTTGCTATTTGGGGAGCAAAATAACTGATGATGCTCGAAGTAGAGAGGATATAAAATGTAGACTGGCAATGGCAAGGAAAGCCTTTCTGAAGAAGAGAAATATGTAAATATCGAGTATAGATTTAAGTGCCAGGAAGTCGTTTCTGAAAGTATTTGTATGGAGTGTAGCCATGCATGGAAGTGAAACATGGACGATAAACAGTTTGGATAAAATGAGAATAGAAGCTTTCTAAATGTGGTGCTACAGGAGAATGCTGAAGATTAGATGCGTAGATCACATATCTAATGAGGAGGTATTGAATAGGATTGGGGAGAAGTTTGTGGCACAACTTGACCAGAAGAAGGGATCGGTTGGTAGGACATGTTTTGAGGCATCAAGGGATCACCAATTTAGTGTCGGAGGGCAGCGCGGAGGGTAAAAATCGTAGAGGGAGACCAAGAGATGTATACACTAAGAAGATTCAGGAGGATGTGGGTCGCAGTAGGTACTGGGAGATGAACAAGCTTACACAGGATAGAACAGCATGGAGAGCTGCATCAAACCAGTCTCAGGACTGAAGACCACAACAACAACAACAACATTTAAAGGCATATACTGGAAGTAAGAGTATATTTCAACTGCATATTTCGAGGAGTTTTGACGCATATTTCGCGGGTTTGAAGTGCATATCGATCCGAACATTACTACTAATAATAAATTTCGTAATTAATCTCATACATCCCACGTCTCAGTGTTCATACATTCGTTAACAGGAAATATCAAAACTGACGGTATAAGAAAAATTTCAGGAATAAAAAATTAATCCATGAACACGGCCATTAGTCTTCCACAAAGGTGTGGCACTTAAATTGTTTGATAAAAACGCGTCATGATGTATATATCACGATGTGTATTTGTGCCTTTGCTATAGTCTCAGGCGATACTCCTACACGTTGTTAAAATTACTCTCAATAACGTAACCAGGCCGCCTGTTGTTTTATACTTAAGACCTAAAATATAATATTATTGTCCGTAGTCGGATATAAAATTGTACTCTGTCAGCTCAGTAACCCAGGAGCAGAACTATTGTTTCGTAAGCCACCAAAGAGATACCAATAGATGCCATTCTGTCCACCCAAGATTATCTCTTCAGCGGTACTCAGCAGGTGGCCGTTTGTAGAATATGACACTGTATATAAACGACAGTAGCAAAAGTGATTGCGACGTAAATTTCTCCTTGCAAGTACTTTCTGGTTCTAAGCGCAGTCGTTCGTGCAATGGACGTTACTGAGAGGTTGAAAACTACTTATCGTCCGACGATATAGAGAAAGAGGTAGAACTTGATTCATGAGTGTTTATTATGGTTATCCTTCGGTGCTAGGACGTTAATGAACTGCACTTAGCAGCCACTTATCTCTGACGTGGAAAATGAAATTCGTCCTGAAGAGTGGTTGTGCAAGAGATGCTTCGGCCAAGTTTAGTGCGACCTTGGATACGTAGGCCGACGACCGACGAACTCTTCCGCTCGCTGTGCGTGGAGAAAGCTTGATTGCTGGCCACAAAACAAAAACACGTCATGCAAGATATATATGTGCTGCCAATTCCCGCTTAATGACGTCTGTCTGTGTGTCGAGCCGTTCCTTCCCTGCTGGCTTTATTCCACCATTATTTCAAGATTTACGATCCCCGCCTAACAGCTCGTTTACATTCCAAGAATAATTTCTCCTGCTTGAGAGGGGACGAATTAGCCACATATTCTTATTACATGAACGATAATTGCAAGACGCAAAACGCATGTCAATATACAATCTCTCTGTGGAAATTTCATCTCAAAGCAACAGGAAACACAACTCAAGATATAATTACTACAACGACTCCACGGCCACGTAGAGTGAAAAGAAACAGTGGTCCCAGCACATGAATCTGTCTTCGATACGTTTTTGACTACGTCTACATCTGTACCTTACACAGCGTGGTGTACATACTGGTTTGTCTAATCTTAAGACCCCGCTCCTTTTCTCGCTCCTCCTCCATCCCCTCTCGTCCATACCCCACCCCCCTTCATGTCCAGCTCACAAATTATGCTTCTCTGCCTTCACCATCATGGTTATTCCGCCAGATGTATGCAGGAGGAAGTAATTCGTTACTTGACCGTTCTCTAAATGTACACCATCGAAACTTTAACATGACCTGCATTGTGACTCAGAACGCCTCTTTTGCAGCGTCTGCCACTTTAGTTTTCTGTGTATCTCCTTTACACTCTCGGGCTTTCTAAACGAATCCGTGGCGAAACGCGCTGCTGTCTCCTACATCTTCTCTGTCTCATCTGTCAATACAACATGGTAAGGTTCCCAGCCTGGTGAGCAGAATCCATGAATAAGTCGAACAAGTGCTTCGTAAGCTAACTGTTCCGTGGATCAATTACATTTCCTTGAGGTCGTTTCCATGAACCTATCATCAGCTTTTGATGTAACTAGCTATAAAACGTCGCCTCACTTTAAATCGCTCCAGGCACATCTTCCTAGATAATGAATGACAGTTTTTATAGCCAGTCAATATCGATCCTTTCAACCACTTTATGAGAAATACCTTACATTTATGTTGATGGTTAATTGCCAGTTTCTAGAACAATTCACGAACCTCTACAGGTCTTCCAACACGTCGCTACTGACCTTGTGATTTCACTATGTACAACATCATGCCTTACGGATCTTCTGATGATGTGCATCAGGTCGTTCATGAACGCCGTGAGCATCATTTGTACTCATAAAATTACTTTCACGTCCTACGATTTTCCAGCTAAGGACAACGGACAGAGCTCTATCAGCTAATGAGTCGTCCATCGAATCAGAAAACAGGTCCGATACGACGGTGGAGATCTATTGAGTGAACTATATTAAACTATACAACATGAGCAGGAGCTTGCGTAACGGCGCCTACAGTGTTTGAAATGGGAATTATTACACCGTGAAGCCCCACTCCGGTGTTTATCGAACTTTTTGGAGACGTTCATCACTTAACGAGCATTAAATAATGAAACTTTCATTCTATTTGGAATTGATGTCCAGCATCACCATCAGCTTAAAGTGTAAGCCACATTGCCAAGAATACACTCTATTACTCAATATAACATGGAAGGAAACAGCCTCTGTACGTCACCTTAAGTATTTTGTTGCCATACCAGAAACACATTAAGAGAGACTGCTAGGAACTAGTGTGAAAGTGTAAGTCTTCCCATCGCATTCTAAACTTTCTCTGTAGACGACGAATCAGAGAACTGTGGAATTCATTCTTCACATTCATCGAGCAAATTTTGGTATGAATTGCAACGTGTCTACTTGTATTGTCCCACAGAAATATGCAATTTTGTATCCTGGTTATGAAGTGCATGACGACAGTGTTTACCAGTTTTCCCACATACCGACGAGCATTCAGACTCATTTCAGGTATTGTAAAATCAGTCCTGTTGTCATACCCAACAGCTGCCCACGCCAAGATTCCAGGATCTTAAGAAGTACGGGCTTCAACAATCTTTGCTTCCTGTGGCTTTTAATCATGTCATGTTGGCGTCGTACTGATCGCTACAAATAGAAGCTAGAATCGTCACTGAATTTCCCAGAAAGCCTCTACATGTTTCACCTGACTCTGGCTCTGAGCCATGCAACTCTCTGTCTTTGTGGAATGGCGCCAGCTGTAAACGAGGAAAGGGAACTAGAAATCTTAACCCAGCTTCCAGTAATCTGTTCCGAACGGTTCTTCGAAACACTCTACTTGTGACCTCTGTCTGAATTCCAGCTTTTGTCATCCGCCTATTCGCCAGAACCATTCTAAAAATTCTACAATTTCCTCGAGTTTTAGCCTTTCTTGCCACACTGTCGTTAGGAGTTCATCTCGTCACCACTCGTTCTTCAGTTATCTAACTGCAGCCATCTCATTCACAAATTCCGGAATAAGCCAATAAGCCGCACGTGCACATCTGAAAGGGGTCGACAGGATCCCTTTCATTAATGTTAAATGCAACTCGTGCCTTATCATGCTGGCTTTGCCTACACTTCTCGCTATCTTAAGCTCTCGCAGAAACACGTTGCTTCTGGCGAAGGATAGAGCGTCTGTGTTTGCTTATTTTCCCTTATAGAACCCGCCTGGTTTCAGAATTTTACGCTGTATGAGTGTGTAAATGTGAAAATACGGGTTGTTTAAAATACACTCCCTTGTGTGCAGAATTTTTTGTAGGGTAGTAGCGTCATAGTGTCAACTTGTAGATGACTGGCGCTGAAACAAGTGATTTTGGCCAGTGACAGAGGGCGGAAGTCTTCTTTCGCGAGCTATAGATGACTGGCGCTGAAACAAGTGATTTTGGCCAGTGACAGAGGGCGGAAGTCTTCTTTCGCGAGCTACATCTGGTTAGTTGATAACAGATCTTCCCCCTTTTACTAAGCGCAGGGTGAAGACGCCTAAGGACAAGGGAAACGGACACTGTTCCTTTGGCCCTGTTGAGTTTTGGTCACTTTTCTGCGACCGATATTCTAGTGTCACGCACACAAATTTCGGTCAGAGTGGTCTGAAATTGCAGTTAATTCTATTCATTTTTTGAAGAAATTATGGAAAGGCTTCGTGATTATTTTGTTCGTGCATTTTTCGTGGGGAAATTCACATTCTAAATGTAATTTAGTGAATATTGCTTTGCGTTGTTGAATAGCCATTAAACTTGCGATCTTGTGGTTATAATGGTAGTGAAACATGGAAGACTCTATATGCAATATATTTCTATATTTTTTTGTATTTGTGTGCTGCACTCTAGCTGCGGGGTTTTACGTGTTCTGGTGTGGGTTTCTTTATGAAAGATAGTATGAATTTCACCCATCTGCCTACCACATTCCTCTCTCTTTCTGATTATTGATCCGTGATAGCTATAGTTAAACGATAGATCTCAATCACCTGAATGCTACGAACAGTCACATACATGTGCTTTTCTTATTTGTTTCATGGATTTTGATTTTATAAAACATAGTCATAATTCTGGACATCAGACAATCACACGTCATGAATTCAGCCACAACCGGTGAACAATACAATCAGTGTTTGATCTCGCTTTAAAGTGAACATGATGGCTACATACATAAGTGAGAAATTTCTTTTAGTTAGCGATTTTTAATTTCTTTGTCCCATTTTACTTGATGGTCATATATACCACTCGCCCACCTAAGCACATTCTCCGGGCACTCTCATTCACCCTCTGAGTCTCAGCAAATACTTACCTGGTAAAATTGAAGCGGCTGGGATACTGCGTGTGATGTCAGTGAAGGAATGTTTCAAAGTTACGAAATTACATCCCCCCATCCGTCTTTTGTTTCGTTCCCAGATCCTTGTACATCACTATGTTTGATCATTACATAATAGTGTGTCACTTTTCTTCCACAGATACTTGAGTGGGATTGCACTCCGTGATTATCTCCATGTTCATGTGCACCGATTGAGTTATCAAAAGTATTCATCCTAGTTATCTGTTGCGCAACTGAAACATTAGTTACTTACGTCGTTCGTAATGTATCCGGTGGTCTTACAGGCGGCGAATATTGTGAGTGTAAGCGGTTCTCTATGTGGGTCTGCAGGAACTAAGTGGTCTTTGTTCCAAAAGATTTCCGTTAAGTACTGTTAGACGTAGGTATGGTCTATACTGGCGAGCTACGATCCTATAAGCGTGACTCTCAATTCATTCGATCTCTTTTGCTCTCTGAAGGTGGTTCGATGAACCCTCAGCCAGAAGTGTTAGTTGGAGACTGGTCATGTAGATGCAGTTGTAGACGTGGTAGGGTCTCCCAACACGGGAGCACTGCTCGTATTATCGAAGAACCCTTCGAACAAATCTGAAGCTTCCACACGCCTTCATTAATATCAATATTATGTGATCGTCTCGTTTCAAATTGCGTCCTAGAATTACTCCTAAATGCTTACATAACGTGACGTGCTAAAAACGTTCACTATTAATACTGGACTCTGATACAATCTTTACTTTCTATCCATTGTAGACATTGTCCCATTTATCCACATACAGGGTGACTCAGCTGTTCCTACGGATGTCGTTTTATGCGGGCCGCATGTCATTGATGGAGCCGGCCGAAGTGGCCGTGCGGTTAAAGGTGCTGCAGTCTGGAACCGCAAGACCGCTACGGTCGCAGGTTCGAATCCTGCCTCGGCCATGGATGTTTGTGATGTCCTTAGGTTAGTTAGGTTTAACTAGTTCTAAGTTCTAGGGGACTAATGACCTCAGCAGTTGAGTCCCATAGTGCTCAGAGCCATTTTCATTGCTGGTCTTCACAAACCACGCGCGAGATGTTCATATTCTCTGGCTCGCTACGGGCAAGCTATTAGTCCCACAGAAAAAATGAACAGGATCGTTTGGTAGGAAATTTCATGTAGTTTTCTACTGTGATACGCTTTCGCTCTATGCCACGGTTTTCGAGTGATTCAGAAATGACCTTCAAACACACCTCCATTTCCACTCATCCCTTACCAGCCAGGATTTCTACTATTTTGTTCGTCGTACATTCTCCTATCACTGTAGAAACACTTGCAACTGCACATTCGACCTTTTTTGGTCTCAATTGACTGGCCTTATTCCGCCACCGGTTTATCGAGCACTTACAAATAGTAGAACCGAAGTCTGTGTAAATTTTACCTCATATTTTTGTGAATTTTAACAGAAAAAAATTAACAGCTATTTTGTTGTATTCGTCAGACTTTCTGATTACGAAACTGCTGGGCTTGTAAGCATTACGTGGTTTTAGGGTTATGTTTACAAAAGACGCTTGTCCTTCATTACCCTCATGGACGCATTTAAACTAGTAATGTTTAAAAAGTAGCCGACTGTGCTGGTGGCGTAACACCCTATTCAGTAGTGGCCAAGAGATGTCGAATATCGGAAATATTTTATGTAGTCTTAAATTTTTGTGCAGTGATAGGAGGGGGTGACACGTGCAACGTACTAGAAATCCTAACTGGTGAGGGATGACTGTGTGGATAGAGGAGCGACTGAAGCTCACATAATGTTCACTTTTCTTGAATAGTTCAAAAACACTGGCATCCATCGAAAATGTGTCCCAGTACAAAATTTAATTACATTAAATTACCTACGTAAAGGACTTCTGCATTTTTCTGTAGGACTAATAGTTTGCGCGTAACGAGCGAGAAAATATGTGAATCTCCCGTGTGGTGTATGAAAGTTGTCTTCCATTTTACTGAATGGATATTTTGTGCAAGTCGTTCACTGTTTTTTTTTTTTTCGATTGTCCAGTGATGGTAATTAATTTTAGCCTGTCCGTACGACGTAAGAAGCTACTCTGACAAAGTGTAACCTGTAACAGGAGGCTGTAGTCTAAAAGGGCTGCGAAGCTCAGTTGCTTATCAAACCTACGTTCGTGTCTCTGCAAATTTGAAGTCCAGACGCGACCGTTCACAACTGTCAAACATACCTGGCTTATCCACAGTACGAGTTACTTCACGTTGCCCCGCAGCTTGTGAATTCTCAGTACGGAAGCACTACTAAAATAACAGTCTGGGTTAGTGGTTACCCTCGTAAATAACGCATAAGTAGATGTGGTAAAATCTTGAAATAATGTCGAGGCCCAGTGTCCTCCATTTTCGTATGCACATTCGTTACAGTGATGGCACAAAGAACCTGCTACATCGATCGGAATTCACAGTGCGCTCGCGAAGGAAACTTTTGCTTCTCAGCCTGACATTGCTGATAAGCAATAGTCGTTACTTGCACCAGAACTCTGCTCTGCCCTGGTCTGTTGAAACTGTACCTCCACGTGCCTTTTACTCCCACATACTGCCAGGATAGTTTCCTCAATGAACGCAAAATAACTGAGCTCTCCCTGTCACGACCAAATGGTCATGAGCTACGGTAAATTCACAACGCTGAGAGAGCAAAAATCGGAATATTACAGACCAATACATGTACTCGCGCTGGAGCAATAGTGTCGCATGTGGCCAAAGCTTTGCGCATTGCCTGACATCATGTAAGTCTGCGAGTGTGCCACAAAGCTAAAACATTTATAGGCGCCAAAGAAAATCACTTCCTACCCGACTTGACTTTCGACCACTTAATGTTTGTAATATGCGCAAGAACAAAACTTATTTTGTCATAATTGCGGAGCTATTCCACGATAACGTCCGCGTTCTACTTGTTCCAGCCGCGTTCTCCTCGGACAGTGGCTCCTCCCCCTTTCTGCTTGTGAGGTAACGGGCGAATTGTGGCGCCCTGAAAATATTCTAAGTTCAGATTTGGCGGCCACCGCGAGAGCCGCTCGGCCAGCCGGGGCGCGGCAGCAAACACGTGGACGAGAGGGGTAGCCCCAGAGCATGGTCCACCCACGTGGCTAGGAATTCCATGGTGACGCTGTGTCAATGAAGGAGACACGGATGGGGGACTTTGCGAAACCTTAATGGCAGACATTTCACAGTTCGTGTAGAAATTAATAGCAGCCAGATGAATCGTGATACCTCATAAAGAAACATGTACATTACCATTATTTTCTCTAAGATTATGATGGTGTAATCAGACTTTCAACATATTTATTAGTTTAAAGTTAAGTGTCTGATGGTAAATTATACAAGTAACACCTAGCAACGAATTTCCAATATTTAAACGCTTCATCCGATTTCGTCAATCGACATGTCTTTAGAAAGCTACTAGTGTTAACTTAAATTGGTATAAATTACAGGCATGTAACTTGAATAGTACATGAGTTACTGGAGGTCAAAGGGACCCATTACTATCGATCGCGTCAGACCACAAGTACTCCACAGTTACACGGAACGGTAGCAGCATGCTTATAAATATAACAAACTGCCTATTGGCTTCTGTCTCGGGTTCTTCGGCCGACGTTCATCTAATGATTTTTCTGACGTTTCGCCAGCACGAGTGGCTGGCATTGTCAAAGCTTCACCCTCCATTGCCGGTGGTGAACTGGAGGCGAGCTCGCGGCCGCAGACTGTATGTACCTGGCGCGCCAACGTCCGAGGGCTTCTCCGGGGTGCCACGGCCGCGGTCATGGAGGCTGCCAACATAACATTTACCATGGAAGTAGAAAAGGACAAGAAACTGCCATTTCTAGATGTGCTGGTCACAAGGGACGGCGAAAACCTGGGACACAGCGTGTATCGAAAACCGACACACACGGACCGATACCTGCACAAACTGTCAAACCACCACCCGAGACAGAAAAGAGGCATGATTAGTACGCTCGTAACGAGAGCAGGACGAATATGTGAGCCTCAACACCTCAAACGAGAAATGCAACACCTGGAAACTGTTCTGAGGAGCAATGGGTACTCCACAAATTACATTAGAAGTGTAACAGAGCCAAACACTCGGCGAAGTAAGGAACCAGAAAAAGAAATGTCGGGTACGGCCTTTCTGCCATACATTCCCAGAGTGACGGACAGAATCGGCCGTATATTGCGCAGACACGGCGTAAAGACGATTTTCAAACCGACAAGGAAGATCAAATAGTGTCTTAGATCGGCGAAGGAGAAAAGAGACCCACTTGCAATGTCGGGAATATACCGTATACCATGCACATGCGGAAAAGTTTATGTCGGAATGACTGGACGATCAATTAACACCAGGATCAAAGAGCATAAGCGACATTGCAGGTTGGGGCAGGTGGAGAAATCGGCCGTGGCAGAGCACGCACTGTATGAGACCGACCACGTAATAAAATTCGCCGACACGGAAGTTCTGGCAGTGGAGAAGCACTATCACACGCGCTTGTTCAGAGAAGCTGTAGAAATCCAAAAACACGCGAACAGTTTCAACAAGAAAGAGGAAAGCTTTAAGGTAAACGGATCCTGGCTTCCCGTACTGCAGCGAACGACCGTCGCAGGTAGCAAGAGGAGAACCGCACCGGAAATGACCGCGGTGAAGCCCTCGGACGTTGGCGTGCCAGGTACATATAGTCTGCGGCCGCGAGCTCGCCTCCAGTTCACCACCGGCAATGGAGGGTGAAGCTTTGACAATGCCAGCCACTCGTGCTGGCGAAGCGTCAGAAAAATCATTAGCTGAACGTCGGCCGAAGAACCCGAGACAGAAGCCAATAGGCAGTTTGTCAACAAGTGGCTACGAAAGCCTTAACAATATTATAAATATGTGGCTGGCTCTGAGCACTATGCGACTTAACTTCTGAGGTCATCAGTCGCCTAGAACTTAGAACTAATTAAACCTAACTAACCTAAGGACATCACACACATCCATGCCCGAGGCAGGATTCGAACCAGCGACCGTAGTGGTCACGCGGTTCCAGACTGAAGCGCCTTTAACCGCACGGCCACACCGGCCAGCCTATAAATATGTGTCTCTGTTTATATCCGATATATACTATTCATGAAGAGATTGGTTAAATATTTACTGTGTTTTAGGAAGCACAGAGACATTAGATTACTGTCCTACATTTTGTTCTGTTCCTTTGATATGTGTTTATTTGATTTGTTTATGTATCTAATAATGTGTGTTAGAGCGTGGTTATGGTCCAGCCGCAGGAATATTGATTTAATTTCATGTTATTTAAATATAAATCCAGTATTTGGTGTGTGTTTCAATATGTTTGTGAGTGCACGTTGGCTTGGAGACATTGAGGGAGGGCTCTAGCCAATCACAGCGCTCGTTACTAAGAGAGAGGTATGGAGGTTCCGGAGGACCATCGTTCCCAGAGGGGACATGGGGGAGTTATGGCGGTGCTGGACAGGACGGCACACGACACGGGAAGTGCTGGACACGACGGCGCGGCGGACGCACGGTCGCGAGAGAGACTTGGAGTGTGGAGCGGTTTGCGCGTGACGCGAGAGATAGAAAAAGTTCGGAGTGCTGACTTGTGAACTTGTGAGATTTCCGAGGTTTATACAGTCAAAACAAAGGGTGCGTTCAGAAGTGAATATTTCACGAGCTATGTTGTTGTTCAAACTATTTACGTGCAGCAGGAATCTATTGTTTCCCTGTTATTCAATTTACATTTTAGTTAATTGCTGGACCATCGACACCAATAAGTATTTGCATAAATATACGTCATTCTCAAAAGTACTTCTAATGTCGTACTCACGATTTAAAGTCGTTAAGATAGTAACAGCAGATTTTATTTAATTGCAATCTTTCACTTATAAACTTATGTGTTACATTCGTAATCCACAATCGTAAAGTCATAGAAACCTTCGACCATTCGATTACGTGTGTAATCTTATCGTATACTATAGACTCGGCAGTATTTGGCCTGTAATGTAGCAACTACGTATTCCAGCCCCTAGACAACGAAACCAGCCAAAACTTTTAATATTACAACTCTGAGTTGGAGGGTGCTAAGTTGAGGGCCACCAGCATTTCATTGCATTTTCAGTTTTTGAAAGCCCGCATGCTGCCCAACCAGGTCGAAAATGATGTCACACTACCACATTTTACAATTGTGAATGTTTCTGATATTAGAATACCTTCCATCGATAGCTCCAAGTTAGAGTCTTGCAGAACGATAGCTGCAAGAATTTTATCTCCACCCATATCTTTCAATCCGTAGCCCTCCTTCGTCTCTGACTTTTTATGTCCAATCGTTCAGAAAGAAGGAGTGTCCGCTGCTGCAGACTATGTAGTATTTTTGATTTAGGATACATTTCGTATCCTTCCGCGAGCGTTTGGACCCTCCGGAAGCTGTGGGCGACACTGGCGGACTCCACTCAGATAGGTCACTCGTGAACTCAGATCAGCTGTCAGAATTGAATCATTGGCTACTCGGAACACTTTACGGCTTTTTCCACCATTATTCTAATAAAATTCTCTTTACATCTAGATATGCTTATACTTGCTCAGTTAATTTTCAATTATTTTAATTTACCCACTAATGAACTAGGGCCACGCGGGATTAGCCGAGCGGACTGAAGCGCTGCAGTTATGGACTGTGCGGCTGGTCCCGGTGGAGGTTCGAGTTCTCCCTCGGGCATGGGTGTGTGTGTTTTTCCTTAGGATAATTTAGTAAGTAGTGTGTAAGCTTAGAGACTGATGACCTTAGCAGTTAAAGTCCCATAAGATTTCACACACATTTGAACTTTTGAATGAATTAGGAATAAGTTAAATGTTTATTTGACACTGTGATAGTGAAGCGATAGTCAATCAAATTTTTATTTAAAAGTAGGGGTTAAGTCACTGGTTTCAATGAACTACGTCGTCATTTTCAAATGTAAAACATCAGTTGGAGAATATATAATGGGAATTCTGACCATATATCTGACAACAAACACGAAAAATAATGAGACCAGGCAGCCAAGGCAATGGTGGCACATCTGAGTCACTACTGGCTATGCCTACGCTTGCCCAACCATTCATTCCATGTCCTAATGTAGAATTGATAAGAACTACACCAGGGTAAAGCTGCCAAAGATTCTTGAAATTTGTCCTGTCGTGACACAACGATCGTATGGCTGATATAAGTTCACAAGTCCTAAATGTATCAAGCACAGCAAACTTCCATACGGAATGCAGCACATTATTTTACTATGCTCCGAAAATGAGGATGGGCAGCGGACCGTCGTACCGTAGCGACGCTTCAGGCTGGTGAGCCTGGATGTGGCTTTTTGGGAGGTTTGTCACCTCAAGATATATTCTGGCTTGTTATCAACATTCCACTTCATTTACATGCTACACAAACATCTGGGAAAAAGAAGTTCTCAAACTCGAAGATGAAATTCACTCTACAGACAGGCAGATGGGGAAAACAGAATCCATACCAAGATAAATGTTTGCGACAGAAAGAGCATCCAGCCATTCACTACCCCTAACTCAACCCGTATAACAATACCGATCTCGTCCAAGAACAAGAGCAGATGTGGAAGCAGAAGGAAAAAAAGGAGAAAAAGAAGTCCTATGACGATACTCTTCTGTAGATAACAGCATCGTCAGTGAAAAGACTCATAGTGCAGCTGCTTCTGTATGATAAATTGTTTACATGTGCTTAGAACATCAGTGACCGTAATACATTTCCTTGGGACACACGCCCTATTATTTTCGTTTACGTACAACATACGCTGGAAAAGAAATCGCAACACCAAGACGGAGCTAGAGAACCACTATGAGAAGCAATTCAGGTTTGCTTTAAATATGCGCTGTAACTTCAAATGGCTCTGAGCACTATGGGACTTAACATCTATGGTCATCAGTCCCCTAGAACTTAGAACTACTTAAACCTAACTAACCTAAGGACAGCACACAACACCCAGCCATCACGAGGCAGAGAAAATCCCTGACCCCGCCGGGAATCGAACCCGGGAACCTCGGCCGTGGGAAGCGAGAACGCTTACGCACGACCACGAGATGCGGGCTGCGCTGTAACTGTCGCGAGCATTAGTTACCTGTGAGATCTGACGTGGTGAGTTAATGTCGGTCTTGCCTTTAAGGTGATAAAGGTGCCGTTACCAACATCTCACTACGAGGTGCATTCAAGTTCTAAGACCTCCGATTTTTTTTCTAATTAACTACTCACCCGAAATCGATGAAACTGGCGTTACTTCTCGACGTAATCGCCCTGCAGACGTACACATTTTTTCACAACGCTAATGCCATGATTCCACGGCAGCGGCGAAGGCTTCTTTAGGAGTCTGTTTTGACCACTGGAAAATCGCTGAGGCAATAGCAGCACGGCTGGTGAATGTGCGGCCACGGAGAGTGTCTTTCATTGTTGGAAAAAGCCAAAAGTCACTAGGAGCCAGGTCAGGTGAGTAGGGAGCATGAGGAATCACTTCAAAGTTGTTACCACGAAGAAACTGTTGCGTAACGTTAGCTCGATGTGCGGGTGCGTTGTCTTGGTGAAACAGCACACGTGCAGCCCTACCCGGACGTTTTTGTTGCAGTGCAGGAAGGAATTTGTTCTTCAAAACATTTTCGTAGGATTCACCTGTTACCGTAGTGCTCTTTGGAACGCAATGGGTAAGGATTACGCCCTCGCTGTCCCAGAACATGGACACCATCATTTTTTCAGCACTGGCGGTTACCCGAAATTTGTTTGGTGGCGGTGAATCTGTGTGTTTCCATTGAGCTGACTGGCGCTTTGTTTCTGGATTGAAAAATGGCATCCACGTTTCATCCATTGTCACAACCGACGAAAAGAAAGACCCATTCATGCTGTCGTTGCGCGTCAACATTGCTTGGCAACATGCCACACGGGCCGCCATGTGGTCGTCCGTCAGCATTCGTGGCACCCACCTGGATGACACTTTTCGCATTTTCAGGTCGTCATGCAGGATTGTGTGCACAGAACCCACAGAAATGCCAACTCTGGAGGCGATCTGTTCAACAGTCATTCGGCGATCCCCCAAAACAATTCTCTCCGCTTTCTCGATCATGTCGTCAGACCGGCTTGTGCGAGCCTGAGATTGTTTCGATTTGTTGTCACACGATGTTCTGCCTTTATTAAACTGTCGCACCCACGAACGCACTTTTGACACATCCATAACTCCATCACCACATGTCTCCTTCAACTGTCGATGAATTTCGATTGGTTTCACACCACGCAAATTCAGAAAACGAATGATTGCACGCTGTTCAAGTAAGGAAAACGTCGCCATTTTAAGTATTTAAAACAGTTCTCATTCTCGCCGCTGGCGGTAAAATTCCATCTGCCGTACGGTGCTGCCATCTCTGGGACGTATTGACAATGAACGCGGCCTCATTTTAAAAACAATGTGCATGTTTCTATCTCTTTCCAGTCCGGAGAAAAAAAATCGGAGGCCTTAGAACTTGAATGCACCTCGTACTTTGCATGCAATCGGGCTACAAGAAGCTGGATGTTTCTTTTGCGGTACTGCAGAAAGACTTGGCAGGAATGTAGCCATTGTACACGACTGCTATCAGCGGTGACAACGAGAATGTATGGTCGAAAGAAGATTGGGCTTCGGACGGCCAAGTCGCACTATCGATAGGGAAGACCATCGTGCTCAGCGTATGGCTCTGGCGTATTGCACAGCGTCTGCAGCAGCAATCTGAGCAGCAGTTGATCCTAAGAGACACAAGGACCTCTTACAAATCGGTTACCTCAAGGAGACCTCCTAGCCAGACGCCCTACAACGTGTATTCCATTCACCCCAAACCACAGCCACTTGCGACTTCAACTGTATCAAGCGAGAGCTTATTGGGAGGCAGGATGGAGGTCTGTTGTGAGCCCTGATGAAAGCTGGCTCTGCCTCGGTGCGCATGATAGTCGTGTGTTAATGAGAGGTCCTGCAAACCAACCTCTCGGTTTACTGATTCTTTGGACCTACACCTGAATTATGATATGGGTTGTGATTTCGTACGAAAGCAGGAGCACTCTCGTGGTTATCCCACGCACCGTGATTGCCATCTTGTACGTATGTCTGACGATTCGAACCTGTTGTGCTTTCATTCATAAACAGAATTTCCTGCGGTGCTTTCCTGTAGCATAACGCTCGCACCCATGCCGCTATTATAACTCAATATGCTTTACAGAACGTCGACATGTTGCCTTGGCATGCTCTGTCACCAGATCTGTCACCAACCGAGCACATATGGGACGTCATTAGACCACAAACAGCATTAACCGTCCATGTACTGACCGACCAAGTATAACAGACATAGAACTCCATCCCAGAAACTGACATACGGCCCCTGTGCATCACAACGCACGTACGTTTGCATGCTTGGATTCAACGTTCTGGCGGCTACAGTGGTTATTAGCGTACCAGAATTTCACATTTTCAGTGGCTCATAATGCGCTTACATGAACCTGTATCTTTCAGTGTTAATGACTTAAATATGTCACCTATACAAATGTATTCCAGAAGTTTTATTACTCTGTATCAGTTGCTTTTTGGTTTTGTGATTTTTTTTTTTCGTAGGTGTACATCACTGCATCAGAGACAACAATGGTTTACCTATCAGTCTGGCTAGAAAATTATTCTATTTCGTAACATGAAACTGGTAAAGAGCGACTTCGCGAGTGTGTAAGCGTAGTGCAACCAGTGGTACAAACGGTCAGATTTTACTAATAGTCAGATTGTATCAAAACAGTATTTACAAATTTCTTTGGTGTGGCAATCAAGTCTCAAACTTATACTGGCAAATTGCGGCCACTGTCATTAACAATCACTGCTATTTATCTATCTGTCAATTCTGCTTCAGACGTCACATGATACGGACGTACGTACCGTATGTGCCGCAGATCGGTTCTGCTAGTGTAAACAGCTTGCGCTGAGAGAGGCGCTTATGGCGGGAGATGTTGCGCTGAGAATACTGCCGGCAGAACTTCGACATTGATGTAAACGTCAGGCGTCATACAACAAAGTTCAGTTTTCCGTGCTGCCATGTTTGACCGAGAATCCTAGAAATCGATACTTTTTAAATTGGCAAGGTAAGCTTGAGCGAAAAGGACGTGGAGTGTTTATAATACAGTTTTGTATCAAATGCTGTGTACGCAAAAGTGAGAGAAATCGAAACTTGTCATAAAGATGAAGAACTCACATCTCACACTGTCAAAATATTAAAGGCTACCGCAGTCCATGCCAGGATGGAAATGACAACATCTACGGTCTATAATTTATCTTTCGGAATTGCTAACGACACTATTGCGACAGCTTTAGCAAAATACGGGATGATGTACAGGCTACGAAATAAATGTTGGCAAAACATATTTCAGTGTGCCGAGCGGCACAAAAACACGGAACATCTTATGTTAATATTCAGTGTTTTAAACCGTTGTTGATTGACGGCGAGCAATCGAGGAGGAGGAGAGGTGGAGAGTAGTGTTTAACGTCCCCTCGACAACGAGATCATAAGAGATGGAGCACAAGCTCGGATTAGGGGAGGACGGAAAAGGAAAGAGGCTGTGCCATTTTGAAGGAATCATCCCGGCATTCGGGCAACCTAGGGTGGACAGCCTGTGGAGTAATAGATCGCCTCGAAGAACCTTGTGTTGTCATTAACAGGGACTAGGAAGTAAAACAAATGTAGGGCGGGCGTGTTGTCGACTTTACCTTAACATAGTCGCAATTGGGAGACGATCCAGCTACCCAGCTTCAGTGCAAATCAAGAAGGTAAACATTAATTAAACGGAAACGGAACTAACAAGTTAGTAGTCTCATATACTGCTTACAAGACCAAAAATCCGCTGAATTAGTTGAGCAAAGAAACGGGAATTGCAGGATGAGCAAGGTACCACCGTAAAAAAGGGGAGTCAGGAAATGGAAGGCAAAAACAAAGAATCAGAGGAATATTATGCAGAATTCCATGATAGCAAGGGGAAAAAACAAGGAAGAGTTGTAAGAAGGCAATAAAGGGTCGTCAGCATAGAACAGATCCAGAAGAACATTGAGAGCATCAAAAGAATAGGAACACGATGGGAGGGAAAGAAAATTGTCAGTAACACGAGACAGAAAGCAATCAGGGTATGGAATGTGGATTATGGCCCACAATTACTAGAAGAGCCAGCCTAAATACGTCTGAGTATTAGAAACATTTAAAATAGCAACGGCGAATATCGCACAGCTACTCAAAGTAATATTCTCAATAGTTTTCAAGTGTCATTCGTGGTGAGAACAGTGTTGGACGTAATTGTGAGTGCATTTTGTCGGACCCACGTGACTCGAAGATGAACAAACTGTTGAAGCTCTTATGGTGGATGCTTCCGCAACGAAGGTAACCGGAGAGTTCCTATTCAGGATGTACTATACCATATCGAAGGTTTATACGACGAAGAGGGAAATCGGTAAAACGCCAGTCGATAAGTCACAACGTGGACGAAAATGACTGTTGAGTGATCATAAATAACAGTCATTCAAGGGGATTGGAAAAGTCATTGGAGAATTGGATGTCCGCTCATGAACCCTGTTAGCATCAAAACAACATATACAGAGCTCCTAAGGAGGAAATTCCAGCACTAGTTGTAATTCCAAAACCACTCATTAGTAACGGAAACGCCCGACGCTATGAAACCAAGACTATGGCGCAATGGAAGAAACTTATTTGGTTGGATGAACTCGTTTCACTCTGTTTCCAGCTTCTGACTGAGATTACGTTCCCAGGCTGAAATACTACGGGGTTCGATGATGATTTGGGAAGCAGATTGTGGTATTTCATGAGCCCCATGGTTATTTTGCAAGACCGCATTACTGGCAAGGATTATGTTCAAATGGTTCAAATGGCTCTGAGCACTATGGGACTTAACATCTGAGGTCATCAGTCCCCTAGAACATAGAACCACTTAAACCTAACTAACCTAAAGACATCACACACATCCATGCCCGAGACAGGATTCGAACCTGCGACCGTAGCAGGCTCGTGGTTCCGGACTTAGCGCCTAGAACCGCGAGACCACCGCGGCCGGCTCAAGGATTATGTGACCGATTTGGCCGATCAGGAACACCCAATGTTATAATATTTGTTTCCCAATAGTGATGCTGTGTCACAAGACCACAGGGCCCATGTTCACAGAGCTCGCGTCGTTCATGACTGATTTTGTGAGCACGAGGATGAATTCTCGCATCTCGTCTGGCCACAACAGTCACCAGATCTCAGTATTATTGAGCCTTTGTGCTCTACTTTGCAGATAAGGATGCGTGATCACTACCCTCCTCCGTCATGGTTACTTGCTACTGGTTTACTGGAAGAATGGCATAATATACCTTTGAAACCTATACAGGACCTGTATTTATTCATTCCTAGACGACTTCAAGCTGTTTTGAATGCCATCGGTTTTCCTACACCGTATTATAAATGGTAATCTGTCGTATTTTTGGTGTTTCCATACTATTGTCCACAACCTGTAGGTATCGGAGCATTGCTACATCGCATAGAACTAGAAATTTCTTTGCTCTCTGCATTGGAATCCGAACGAGGCATTTCAGTAGAGTACAGTGGTTGGCACATTTTAAATATAAATACAGCCACAAGACCAAGAGCCAAAACGGATTTTCGCTAATGTGTATACCCCAGTTACGCTGTGTGTGGATTACAGCTGCGTCCTAAACCCCAAAGTTCAGTCGTTCAATTTTAACTACAGTAAAGAGCTATCTACGTTAAAATAATGGTTATAATCGGTACGTAGTATAAATTCCGTCTCAAGCAAGTTGATTGCTGCTATGTGTCTCCAGTAGGAGCCAACCGGCAGTATTTAGTATACGTGCACAGCCATCATACTGCACATGTAATCAACACAGATGTTAGGCCTGTATCATTTTCCTACCAAGCGAGCTACCTTTCTAGAGGCAGACGGGAATGGACGTTAAATTGAGACGGGGAATGATGGTTCATTTGTGACTGTTTGGAAATGAGGCGATGGAAACAGGCATTCGTGAAATGTTGGAGAAATGCAAGTATATATATCCGAATATGACAGCATTATTGTTTCTAGTTAAATCAAAACTTATTCGGCTAATCGAGGCATACACGCTAGTGGAGACATAACAAGAGAAAAACAGAAAGGAAATTTATTCCCTTAGTTGCGTCAGCTAAGATAACCCGGAAGAAATTATATGAAACATCACCACCATCCGAAGGTAGAAGGCAAACATAGTTAGCATTAATACCGAACTGAAACTGGAAAGCTTCACAACAATTTGTAAGGGGTCCGCAGGCCCTTACTATAACTTTGCACTCGGCACATGACGATAGGGCGAGCAATCGACTGTGACGTGTTGCGAGAGCGAGTGTCGAGATGCGCCAGAGTGGATGGAGTGAATGGTGTGTGTGGAGGCCATTATTGGAATACAGGGTTTTTAACCGAGAAGGGTGTCACCATCGCCGTGGTTAGACCCCTAAATAATAAATAAATACCGGGAAAGTGATGAAGCATCTTTATAAAAGTGATCAGTGACGTTAATAGTGCCGATGTTTAGTTTCGCGTCTACCGCGCCGGCCTAACCTTGGATTTCAGTGTTGGATGCAGTGATGGATTAGCGTATGATGATAATGGGAAATGAAGAAATCCTGTGCTGAGATTAGCCGTAATTAGATATGTATGACGAAGGCAGTGGCTGTCTCCTTTTTGTGTTTTGAGAAGAATATAAGTTCGTAATTAGTAAAACTGTGTTGGAGTTCCTTATTACCATACATTCAGTATTATAGTATCGAACAGGACGAACTGGGAAGTAACAACTTCTGTAGCAGTCAATTCCGATTACCAGTCCCATTAGGTTCACGGTCATGTTAATAATAAATATTGGGCTGCTATTCGATCAGATCAGGTCGGGATAAAAACGGAGGTGTTACAAATTTCAGCACCCAGTATCAATTTATCGTGTCATCAATGAACATAGCTGAGTAAAATACAAATTTAAAGACAGGATTACCAACGATCAAAGGACTACATACGGTACATATTCGGAAATTAGGCTATATATAGACGAACACTTTCAAAATCTATACAGCAACACCAACTGTCCCGCAGAGTATGTAAGCACTTGGTTTAAACGGGTGGTAGTACAGATTACCTGACCGGCTCATCACAAGAACTAAAAGAAACTTCCGTAAAAGAGGCTGTAAGAAACGTGATAAAAGCGGCGCCCAAGCATAAAGCACAAGGAACGCATGGCTTATCAGTGGAACTATACGGCAAATATTGGAACATGACGGGTGACGAAGTAAGCGAAATAAATTCCGAACTATTCATCAGAAAGCATTACCGCTTTCTTGCCAGAGAAATCCAACCCAGTATCCAGATGTCCTCTCACCCTGTTTCTTCTTCTTTGTAGTGTTTTCCATATATTCCTCTCCTCATCAATTCTCCGGAGAAACTCCTCACTGCATCAGTCCACCTAATTTTCAACATTATTCTGTTGCATCACATCTCAAACCCTTCGATTATCTACTTTTCCGATTTTCCCACAGCCCAAGTTTCACTACCATACAGACCAGTGCTCCAAAAGTACATCCTCGGAAAGTTCTTCCTCAAATTAAGACATGAGTTTGATACTAAAAGATTTCTCTTGGCCAGGAATGCCATTTTTACTATTGCTAATCTGCTTTCTCGTCCTCCTCGCTACGTTCGTCATGTGTTATTTTGCTGCCTATGTAGCAGTAGTATTCCTTACATCACGTACTTTGTGATCACCACTGATGACGTTATGTCCCTCGCTGTTCTCATATCTGCTACTTCTCATTACTTTCGTCTTCCTTCGACCTACTCTCAGACCATATTCTGTGCTCATTACACTGATTATTCAGATCCTTTTCAGCAGATCCGGTAATTCTACTTCACTTTCACTGAGGAGGACAACGTCGTCAGCGAATCTTGTCATTGGTATCCTTTCAATTTGAATTTCAATTCCACTCTTGAACATTTATTTTGTTTGCATCATTGCTTCTTCAATGTATCGATTGAACAGTAATGCCGAAAGATCGCATCCCTGTTCTACGCCCTTTTTAATCCAAGCACTTCGTTCTTGGTGTTCCACTCTTATTGTTCCCTCTTGGCTCTTGTATATATCGTATATTTCCTGTCTTTCACTAAAGCTTACTATTATGTTCTTCAGAACTTCGAACACTTTTGAACTATTTCATATTTTCCAACGCTTTTTTTTTTTTGTCAACATTCCTAAGAACGTGTCTTGGTTTTCGTTAGTCTGCCTGCCATTATCAACCCCAACTTCAGAACTGATTCGCTAGTGAGTTTACAGTTACTAAACCCATTTTTCTGTATATTATTCTTATAAGTAACTTGGATGCATGAGCTGTTAAGGTGATTGTGCGGTAATTCTCGCACTTGTCAGCTCTTGCCGTCTTCGGAATTATGTGGACGATGCATTTCTGAAAGTCAGATGGTATGTCGCCAGACTTGTACATGCTACACACCAACGTGAATAGTCGTTTTGTTGCCACTTCCCCCAATGATTTTACAAATTCTGATGAAATGTTAACTATCCCTTCTGCCTTATTTGATCTTAAGTCCTCCAAAGCTTTTTTTTTAAATTCTGTTTCTAATACTGGATCCAATGTCTCTTCTAAATCGACTCCTGTTTTTCCTCTATTACATCGGACAAATTATCCCCCTCACAGATGCTTTCAATGCGTTCTTTCCACCTATCCGCTCTCCCTTCTGCATTTCACAGTGGAATTCCCGTTGCAGTCTCATTATTATCACCCTTGCTTTTTAATGTCACCGAATGTTGTTTTGACTTCCCTGTATGCTGAGTCTGTCCTTCTGATAATCATTTCCTTTTTGATGTTTTCACATTTTTCCTGCAGATATTTTGTCATAGCTTCCCCGCACTTCGTATTTATGTCATTCCTCATCGACTTGTATTTCTCTATTCCTGAGTTTCCCGGAACATGTTTGTACTTCCTCCTTTCATCGAGCAATTGAAGTATTTTTCTGTTACCTATGGTTTCTTCGCAGTTACCTTCTTTGTAACTATGGTTTCCTTCCCAGCTTCTGTGATGACCCTTTTTAGAGACTTTCATTCATCTTCAACTGTGCTGCCTACTGAGCTATTCTTTATTGCTGCCTTAGAGGACTTCAACCGTATCTCGTGATTCCTTAGTATTTCTGTATCCCACTTCCTTGCGTATTGATTCTTCCTGACTAATGTCTTAAACTTCAGCCTACTCTTCATCACAACTATATCGTGATCTGAGTCTATGTCTGCTCCTGGGTACGCCTTACAGTCCAGTATCTGATTTCGGAATCTCTCTTTGACCATGATGTAATCTGATTGAAATCTTCCCGTATCTCCCGGCCTTTTCCAAGTATACCTCCTCCTCTTGTGATTCGTGAACAGAGTATTCACTATTATTAGCTGAAACTTGTTTCAGAACTCAGTCAGTCTTTCACCTCTCTCTTTCCTTGTCCCAAGCCCGTATTCTCTCGAGACCTTTTCTTCTACTGCTTCCCCTACAACTGCATTCGAGTCTCCAATGAGTATTAGATTTTCATATCCCTTTGCACACTTTATTGCACTTTGAATATCCTCAGACAGTTTCTCTATCTCTTGAGCTTTCGGTTGTCGGTGTTGGTTTGCTGTCCAGTCTGATTTGGACAAACCCATCACTGAACTGTTCACAGTAACACACCCTCTGCCCTACCTTCCTACTCATAGCGAAGCCTACTCCCGTTATACCATTTTCTGCTGCTGTTGATATTACCCTATACTCATCTGACTAGAAATCCTTGCCTTCTGTCTATTTCACTTCACTGACCACTTTTACATCCAGACTGAGTCTTTGCATTTCCTTTTTCAGATTTTCTAGTTTCCCTACCACGTTCAAGCTTCTGACATTCCACGCCCCGACTCGTAGAACGTTATCCTTCCGTTGATCATTCAATCTTTTTCTCATAGTAACCTCCCCCTTGGCAGTCCCCTCCCGCAGATCCGAATGGGGGACGATTGCGGAATCTTTTGCCAATGGAGAGATCATGATGACACTTCTTCAATTACAGGCCACATGTCCAGTGGATACACGTTATGTGTCTTTAATGCAGTGGTTTCCATTGCCTTCTGCATCCTCATGCCGTTGATCATTGCTGATTATTTCGCCTTTAGGGGCAGTTTCCTACCGCTAGGGCAAGAAAGTGCCCTGAACCTCTGTCCGCTGCTCCACCCTCTTTGACAAGGCCTTTGGCAGGATGAGGGATGAATTCTTATGTCGGAATTCTTCGGCCGCCAATGCTGATTACTAATCAAAATTTAATCAGCGGCGGGATTCGAACCCAGAACGGAAAACGTTTTGATTACGAATTATAGACGCTACCCTTTTTTTCAACTTTTTTTTCTTTTTTTCGTTGATCTAATTTTTTTCAATATTTTTCGTTGAATTTGTTCGGGGCGGACGTCTGGTGACACCGTTCAGGTTGTTTCGGTGATCCGTTCACTCAGTTTTCTTAATTACAGAGGGTAGCTCACCCTCTGACCGAACACACTGAGCTACAGTGCCAGCCCCCTAGACCATAGGCAAATGGCATACAAAAATGTAAAAAAAAACTTGAGAGTTTGTTCATGGCGATCAGTTTGGCTGTACGAATGGTTAAGTTACATGAAATGCGGTTCTGGACGTTGCACTTGATATCGGAAGAAAGAATCAAGAAAAATCAAGAAACGTTTGTAGGATTCTTGGACATAGAAAAAAAGTTCGACAGTGCGAAATGACGCCAGATGTTCGAAATTATGAAAAACATAGATATAAGTTATAGGGAAAGATGAGTAATATACAGTATGTGCAAAAACCAAGATGCAACGATAATAATACGAGACCAAGAGAGAAGTGTTCGGGTTACAAAGGGCGTCTGACAGCGATACAATCACGAACAGTTACTGTTAAATCTGTACGTTGCATAATCACTGAAACAATTAGCTATCAGAACTTCGTCGGTCCCGGGTGCGAATCCTGCCACCGGTTAAATTCTGAATAAAAATCATCAGCATTGGCGGCCGATGACTTCCGACATAAGAAGTCATTCTCATTTGGCAACGGCCTTTTCGAAGAGGGCGGCTGAGCGGAGGGAGGTTCAGGGCGCTCTCTTGGTCTTGGGGTGGGAAACTGCCCCTAAAGCGGAAGAGTCAGCAAGGTCCGCTCCCGGTAGCTGAGTGGTCAACGCGACAGACTGTCAATCCTAGGGGCCCGGGTTCGATTCCCGGCTGGGTCGGAGATTTTCTCCGCTTAGGGACTGGGTGTTGTGTAGTCCTAATCATCATCATTTCATCCCCATCGACGCGCAAGTCGCCGCAGTGGAGTCAAATCGAAAGTCTTGCACCAGGCGAGCGGTCTACCCGGCGGGAGGCCCTCGTCACACGCCATTAATATTAACGGCATGAGGATGCCGTGGGCAATGGAAACCACTGCATTAAAAACACATCATGAGTATCCACAGGACATGTGGCCTGTAGTTGAGAAAAGTGTTATGGTGATTTCTCCATTGGCAAAAGATTCTGGAATAGTACCAATTGAGATTTCCTGGAGGGGACTGGCAAGGGGGAGTGACGTCCTACTAGTCAGGGCATAGAATGTCAGAAGTTTGAACGTGGTAGGAAAGCTGTAAAATCTGAAAAGGGAAAATCTAGGGGAGAGAGCGGATAGGTGGACGATTACACTGAATGGCTGTGAGAGGGGAAAGATTTGTCTCATACGACAGAAGAAGAAACAAGAGTCTACACAGAAGAGATTGGAGACTCAGTATTAGAATTAAAATTTAAAAGAACTTAACGTCAAGTAAGGCGGAAGGGATAGATACATTCCATCAGAATTTCTAAAATAATTCGGTGGAGATACAAGAAGTCATCTTTTCACGTATGAGTCCGGCGATATACCATCTGACGTTCGGATAAACATCATCCACACAATTCCGACTGGTCCCGGCGGAGGTTCGAGTCCTCCCTCGGGCATGGGTGTGTGTGTTTGTCCTTAGGATAATTTAGGTTAAGTAGCGTGTAAGCTTAGGGACTGCTGACCTTAGCAGTTAAGTCCCTTAAGATTTCACACACATTTGAACAACACAATTCCGAAGATTGCAAGAGCCCACAAGTTCGAGAATCATCGCGCAGTGAGCGTAACAACTCGAGCATTCAAGTTGATAATGTGAATAATATACAGAAGAATGGAAAAGAAAATTGAGGGAGTGTTAGATGACGATCAGTTTGGGGTTAGGGAAGGTAAGGGAACCAGAGCGGCAGTTCTCACGTTGAGGTTGACAATGAGAGCAAGAACAAAGAAAAATCACGTTCCTAGGCTTTGTCAACCTGGGTTAAGCGCTCGACAATATAAAATGGTGCAATATGTTCTAAATTCTCAGAAAAATAAGAATAAGCTATAAGGAAGGAGGGGTAGCACATAAAAAGTACAAGAACCAGGGGGAACAATAAGACTGGAAGACCGAGAACAAAGTGCTTGGATTAAAAAGGGTGTAAGAGAGGGATGTAGTCTTTCGCCCCTACTTGTCAATCCATTCATCGAATGAACAATGATCCAAGTAAAATAAAGTTTCAAGATGGGATTAAAATTCGAGGTGAATTAATAACAATGATGAAATTCGCTGATGACTTCGATATCCTCAGTGGAAGTGAAGAAGAATTACAGGATCTGTTGGATGGAATTAACGGGCTAATGAGTGCAGAATATAGAGTGAGGGAAATCGAAGGAAGACGAAACGAGAGCAGCGAGAAAATTAACAACAGAATTTGGGATCATGAAGCAGACGAAGCTAAGGAATTCTGCTACCTAGGCAGCAAAATGACCCTGCTGTACGGAGCAAGAAGGACATAGAAAGCAGACTAGCATAGGCAAAAGGTGCGTTCCTCGCAAGAGATAGGTACTATTATCAAACATAGCCCTTAATTTGAGGAAGAAATTTCTGAGAATGTACTTTCAGAGCCCAGTATTGTACAGAAGTGAAACATGGACTGTGGGAAAACCGTAACAGAAGAGAATCGAAGCATTTGAGACGCGGTGCTACAGACGAATGTAGAAAATAAGCCGTACTGAAAAGATAAGAAATGAGGAGGCTCTCCGTAGAATCGGCGAAGAAAGAAATACATGGGAAAAACTTACAAGAAGGGACAGGGTGACAGGATATCTGTTAAGATATCAGGAAACCGCTTCCGTGGTGCTAGAGGGAGCCGTAAAGAGTAAATACTGTAAAGGGAGAAAGATATTGGAATTCATCCAGGACATAACTGAGGAAGTAGGTTGCAAGCGCTACTCTGAAATGAAGAGGTTAGCATAGGAGAGAAATTCGTGGAATTTTTATTTTATTTATTTATTTATTGTTCCGTGGGACCAAATTAAGGAGAAGTCTCCATGGTCATGGAACGAGTCAATACATGAAATTATAACACGATATTAGAAACAGATAAAATGAAATATATAAAAACATATTCAGGTGACAGGTCGTAAGTTTAAATGAAGAAAATCAACAATGTAATACTGGAATTTGCTTAATTTTTTAGCTCTTCCAGGAGCTCCTCGAGAGAATAGAAGGAGTGAGCCATGAGGAAACTCTTCAGTTTAGACTTAAAAGAGTTTGGGCTACTGCTAAGATTTTTGAGCTCTTGTGGTAGCTTACTGAAAATGGATGCAGCAGAATACTGCACTCCTTTCTGCACAAGAGTCAAGGAAGTGCATTTTACATGCAGATTTGATTTCTGCCTAGTATTAACTGAGTGAAAGCTGCTAACTCTTGGGAATAGGCTAATATTGCTAACAACAAACGACATTAAAGAAAATATATACTGTGAGGGCAATGTCAGATTTCCCAGATTTTTGAATAGGAGTCGACAAGAGGTTCTCAAACTTACACCACATATAGCTCGAACAGCCCGTTTTTGAGCCAAAAATACCCTTTTTGAATCAGAAGAATTAACCCAAAAAATAATACACTCCTGGAAATTGAAATAAGAACACCGTGAATTCATTGTCCCAGGAAGGGGAAACTTTATTGACACATTCCTGGGGTCAGATACACCACATGATCACACTGACAGAACCACAGGCACATAGACACAGGCAACAGAGCATGCACAATGTCGGCACTAGTACAGTGTATATCCACCTTTCGCAGCAATGCAGGCTGCTATTCTCCCATGGAGACGATCGTAGAGATGCTGGATGTAGTCCTGTGGAACGGCTTGCCATGCCATTTCCACCTGGCGCCTCAGTTGGACCAGCGTTCGTGCTGGACGTGCAGACCGCGTGAGACGACGCTTCATCCAGTCCCAAACATGCTCAATGGGGGACAGATCCGGAGATCTTGCTGGCCAGGGTAGTTGACTTACACCTTCTAGAGCACGTTGGGTGGCACGGGATACATGCGGACGTGCATTGTCCTGTTGGAACAGCAAGTTCCCTTGCCGGTCTAGGAATGGTAGAACGATGGGTTCGATGACGGTTTGGATGTACCGTGCACTATTCAGTGTCCCCTCGACGATCACCAGTGGTGTACGGCCAGTGTAGGAGATCGCTCCCCACACCATGATGCCGGGTGTTGGCCCTGTGTGCCTCGGTCGTATGCAGTACTGATTGTGGCGCTCACCTGCACGGCGCCAAACACGCATACGACCATCATTGGCACCAAGGCAGAAGCGACTCTCATCGCTGAAGACGACACGTCTCCATTCGTCCCTCTATTCACGCCTGTCGCGACACCACTGGAGGCGGGCTGCACGATGTTGGGGCGTGAGCGGAAGACGGCCTAACGGTGTGCGGGACCGTAGCCCAGCTTCATGGAGACGGTTGCGAATGGTCCTCGCCGATACCCCAGGAGCAACAGTGTCCCTAATTTGCTGGAAAGTGGCGGTGCGGTCCCCTACGGCACTGCGTAGGATCCTACGGTCTTGGCGTGCATCCGTGCGTCGCTGCGGTCCGGTCCCAGGTCGACGGGCACGTGCACCTTCCGCCGACCACTGGCGACAACATCGATGTATTGTGGAGACTTCACGCCTCACGTGTTGAGCAATTCGGCGGTACGTCCACCCGGCCTCCCGCATGCCCACTATACGCCCTCGCTCAGAGTCCGTCAACTGCACATACGGTCCACGTCCACGCTGTCGCGGCATGCTACCAGTGTTAAAGACTGCGATGGAGCTCCGTATGCCACGGCAAACTGGCTGACACTGACGGCGGCGGTGCACAAATGCTGCGCAGCTAGCGCCATTCGACGGCCAACACCGCGGTTCCTGGTGTGTCCGCTGTGCCGTGCGTGTGATCATTGCTTGTACAGCCCTCTCGCAGTGTCCGGAGCAAGTATGGTGGGTCTGACACACCGGTGTCAATGTGTTCTTTTTTCCATTTCCAGGAGTGTACCATACGACATAAGCGTATGAAAATATGCGAAGTATACTACTTTTCGTGATGAAGTGTCACTTATTTTTGATACTGTTCTAATGGTAAATAAAGCAGCATTTAGCTTCTGAACAAGATCCTGGACATGGGCTTTCCACAACAGCTTACCATCTATCCGAACGCCTAGGAACTTGAACTGTTCCGTCTCGCTTATAATATGCCTATTCTGTCTGATCAAAATATCGGTTCTTGTTGAATTGTGAGTTAGAAACTGTAAAAACTCAGTCTTACTGTGATTTAGCATCAAATTATTTTCCACAAGCCACGAACTTATTTCATGAACTACATTATTTGTTACTGTTTCAATATTACACACAAGATCCTTCACTATCAAGCTGGTGTCTTCAGCAAACAGAAATATTTTTGAATCACCTGTAATACTAGAAGGCATATCATTTATATAAATAAGAAACAGCAGTGGCCCCAGCACCGACCCTTGGGGAACGCTCCACTTAACAGTGCCCCATTGGGACTGAGCATCACTATCACTCTCAATATTGCGGAGAATTACCTTCTGCTTTCTGTTCTTAAAGTAAGAGGCGAACCAATTGTAAGCTACTCCCCTTACTCCATAATGGTCCAACTGCTGCAGTAATATTTTGTGGTCAACACAGTCAAAAGCCTTCGTTAAATCAAAGAAAACACCTAGCGTTCGCAACCTTTTATTTAATCCGTCCAAAACCTCACAGAGAAAAGAGAATACAGCATTTTCAGTTGTTAGACCATTTCTAAAACCAAACTGAACATTTGACAGCAAATTACGTGAATTTAAATGCTCCAGTAACCTTGTATATACAACCTTCTCGATAACTTTAGCAAACACCGATGGTATAAAAATAGGTCTAAAATTGTCAACATTATCAGTGTCTCCCTTTTTATACAATGTCTTCACTACCGAGTACTTTAATCGGTCAGGAAACCGACCACTCCTAAAGGAAAAGTTACAGATATGGCTGAGAACTGGGCTAACATACATAGAACGATACTTCAGTATTCTGCTAGATACTCCGTCATATCCATGAGAGTTCTTGGTCTTTAGTGATTTAATTATTAACTCAATCTCCCTCTTGTCAGTATCATGGAGGAGCATTTCAGGTAACAGTCTCGTAACACTTTTTTCTAAGAGCGCTATATGATTCCCTGTTGGGACTAGGTTTCTATTTAGTTCACCTGCTATATTCAGAAAGTGATTATTAAATACTGTACATATATGCGACTTATCAGTAATACGGACATTCCCACTACGCACTGATTCTATATCCTCGACCTGTCTCTGCAGACCAGCAACTTCCTTTACGACTGACCATATGGTTTTAATTTTATCCTGAGACTTAGCTATTCTATCTGCATACCACATACTTTTTGCCTTCCTAATAACATTTTTAAGCACCTTACAATACTGTTTGTAATGGGCTGCTGCATTTAGATTTTGACTGTTTCTAACGCTTTGATATAATTGCCACTTTGTTCTACAAGATATTCTTATCCCTCTAGTCAGCCACCCAGGCTGCCTGTTTGTGCCAATACCCTGTTTTAAACGTTCTAACGGCAAGCAACTTTCAAAGAGCATGAGAAAAGTCTTGAGAAAAGCATTATATTTATCGTCTACTGTATCAGCGCTATAAACATCTTGCCACTCTTGTTCCTTTATAAGGTTTACAAAGGTCTCTACAGCAACTGGATCAGCTTTCCTGAACAGCTGATGACTATATTTAACACGTGTTGCAGCACAAAAATCTTTTAAAGTTAAAATTTGTGCATCATGATCTGAAAGGTCATTCACCTTTTTGCTAACAGAATGCCCTTCTAGTAATGAGGAATGAACAAAAATGTTGTCTATGGTTGTTCTACTGTTCCCTTGCAGTCTCGTTGGAAAGAATATGGTTTGCATAAGATTATATGAATTAAAGAGGTCTACCACCATCCTCTTCCTTGCACAATCACTTATACAATTAATATTGAAGTCACCACATATAACTAACTTTTTGTATTTCCTATATAGTGAACCAAGAACCTCCTCTAGCTTTAGCAAAAATGTTGTGAAATCGGAGTCTGGGGATCTATAAATAACAACAGTTAGAAGTTAAGCTCCGTTAAATTTAACCACACCACAACATTCAAACAACTTTTCAGTGCAGTACTTTGAAACATCAATTGACTCAAATGGGATGCCGTTTTTCACATACATGCCTACTCCCCCACACCGCAAAGAGCTCCTCGAAAAGCTGCCAGCCAACCTGTATCCTGGTAAAGGAAGCCTCTGAATTATCTCCTTGTTTAAGAAGTGTTCAAATAAACCAATAATTTCAGAGTCAACATCTATAAGCAGTTCACTAACTTTATCTCTCATACCTTGTATATTTTGATGAAATATACTAATTCCCTCATTACTCGGATACCTAAGCTTTGTGAAAAGTGATTCCCTTGTTAGAGAGACTTCCCTTAAGCAGGAATACCTATCAGCTGACTTCAATCTAAAAAAGGTGCAGCTCTAACACCCACTACTGCAGGAATTTTCCCATGAGTGATCCCACCAACCCCACCTATGCTGTCACCTATAAGCTTTGCCAATCTCCCCTTCCCATACCTGTTGAGGTGCAGGCCATGTCTAGTGAAACCCGTCCTGCTGATAGACTCCACCGATACCACTGAAATGTGACCCACGCTTTCTGTCATCAGCGCACCCCCAAGTCTCATGTTATTACGCCTGACGGCTGTATTAAGATGAGGCCGATCGTGATGCTGAAACAGTTCCACGAAATGCACATTCGTGTTGCCAGTCTGAGTGGCTATCTTTTCCAGGTCACCATCTATGTTATACTCCCCATCCCTATCAATACTATTACCAGCCCCACCCACAATCACTACCTGATCCTCTTTAGTAAAATCCCTACCTAACCCCCCTATGTTAACAGTCACGTGAGCCAACCCTGCATTAGGCTTCACAATGCTGGTGACCTGGTACTCACTCCCCAGCACTTCCTGCAACTGCTGGCTTACACCTCTGCCATGAGAACTACCTAACAGCAGAACCTTCTTCTTCTTCTTCGACTTTGCAACTGTTCTAGGCACAGTAACTACTGAGGTCTGCTGCATACTTCCTACATCTACAGCTACTAGAGATTCCTCTCCACTAGACTCTGACAGTTGGTCATATCTATTGTAAACACCAATAGTAAAACTATCTTAAAATCTTCTTCTCCTAGCAGATCTCTTACCAACAGCCAGCTCCCATCCCCCAACCCCCTTCTCCCTCCTCATCCTATCTAGCTCCTCCTGTGCGTTTTTCAACTGCACCTGAAGGGCACAGATCTTACGCTCCTGCTCCTCTATCAACTTACTCTTGCTACATAACCTGCAGTTCCAGGAGAAGATCTCACCAGAATGCCCACTGGCTTCCCCACTGCATTCCCCCCAGTGAAAATACTTCTAACAAGTCTCACACCGCAATCCACTACTCACGAACCTACGGCAAAGCCCACACTTCTCACTCATGGTAAAATTTTACTTTTTCTAAGTTCCGCTACTACAATAAGAAGATTTTAAAAACCTGACTACAATAATCACAAACTTACTCTACAAGGAAAGTAACTACTATTATTAACAGTATTAATAAACAACAAATGTGAATATAACAAAAGACTAATACAGAAAGAGAATCAAACGTCTAATGACACAGTAACGAAGCTGAAAACAGTTCCCAAAAGGTTCTTCTGAAATTATTTCACCAGAATACACCAAGAACACCGGTTGAAGACTACTAAAGTTCCTAAATAAACCAATATACACAAACAATTAATTAGTACTTAGCTCTCGATGCGACGCTGCAGCTGCAACTGGTCAGCGCGGAATGTAAACACAGGCAAGAGGATAAGTTGCTCGATACGAAACACTCACAAATATCAGGTCACAACACAAGGAAGGCAGAGGTGAATGAAGAAACCACTAATACGTCACTTATATAGTAAATATTATCACAAAACCCGTTAAAATATGTAGCTGAAACCTAAAAATATATGAAAACTTAGAGAGCGATCTCACACGCAGTCACTCGCTTATGACGTCACACCAAAGATACAGTACAGTACAGTACAGTACCGAATGCCGAATCAAACCAATCGAAAGACTGATGATTCAAAAAAGGAAAAGGAAAATAATTGAGCAAAGTTCACGGATGGGATTTACATTCAGAGTCAAAAGATATCAAAGGCTGAAATTTCTAATGATAAATCTATGTTCAATAGAAGGGGATGAAGAAATACAGGAACAGTCTAGTGACTGCAGAATGGGAATTGAGAGGTAAACCGAAGAAAGACGAAAGTAATGAGGTGCAGCACAAACGAGATTAGGGAAAAAAACTTAATACGAAAACTGATGATCAAAGAATAGTTAAAGTGAAAGAATTCTGCTATTTTGAAAGCAGAACACAAGAAGGCCGGAGCAAGGAGGACATAAAAGTAGAGCAGCACAGACGAAGATGGCATTTTTGGACAAAAACGCTCTCCTAGTATCAGGTATCGGCTTTAATTTAAAGCAAAAATTTCTGAGAAGTACGTTTGGGACACAGCGTTGTATTCGATGAATTTGAGATGTGGAGCTGTAGAAGGATATTGAAAATGGGATGGACTGGGAAGGTAAGAGACGAGGAGGCTCTCTGCAAAACCGGGGGTGAATTTATCATATGGAGAACAATACCAAGACGAAAGGGATCAGAATTCTAGAGGGAGCAGTAAAGGGTAAAAGTTATTGGGCAGACAGAGATCGGAATGCATCCCAGAAATAATTGAAGACGTTGGGTATATGTGCTACTCTGAGAGGAGGAGGTAGTCACAGGATAGCAAATCGTGGCGGGCCTCATCGACCCACTCAGAAGACTGGAGAAAAAATTCATATAACACAGATGCTCCAAGAGAGACCACCACAATGGTAACATATTCAGTAGTTTATTTCCTACAGTTTTGTTGCTGATCTTTGTAACAGTACACGCACTGACGATGAAATATTCAGTGCAGTTAGAAAATCATTAAGTTGCAAATTTGGCCGTGTTTTCAGCAAGGCCAGTCACAAATTTCACATGTTACCCCAGTGATCGCACTTTTGTTATTAAGCTTTGGTACAGTACTGAGTCAGATGGTTTTCAGAAGAGAAGAAATAGAGCATATACCTTTATCCACGTACTTCAGGACGTCAAGTACGAAATGCAAGAGTTTGACACCACAAGCCCAGTGTTTGATGGTGTTAGGACAGCTGGTTGCTGTCCTAACACCATCAACATTTGTCTTCAAACAACAGCCACGGTCTCCAACATGTCATCATACGACAAAATTGCAGCAGCCCAGTGTTTGGCAAGTCCATCTGATTGGCATGTGGACGTCATTCCCTACGAGTTCTCATTGTTGAGGTCAGAAAAGGTAGTAAAATTCTGCACTACATGTATGTGGAAAAACAACAAACTGCAGCGGGAGGTGTTACCGGAAAGATGTTGTGCATCTCTCACAATTCCAAGAGCCTGCCTTACCAAATTATTGACGATGCGTATTACTTCCCCCGAGATAGATAGCGTGCAATGATCATGAAGCTAAAATTAGAGAAATTCTGGCTAGTACAAAAAACGAGCAAAAAGTAATTCCTTCTATCATCTGTGGTGAATCATTAAGGTTTGGTGGGGGGAGGGGGGGATGTAATTCTGATATACTCTGCACATTCCGCTATATGCCGGTGGCCTGTGGAGCAAAAATGTACGCCTGTTAGCCTACCACGAATAGTAACGATCTTACACGACTCCCGTTAGGCGCAACCAAACCAGGCTACGTCGTCTTTATAATGTGTCGCCGCGCGAAATGAAGGCTGTTTATCAGATGAGGAAGCAATTATTATCTGCCTTCATCGAACAAGTCTGAAAACAGATTTCGTAGATCTATATTTCATTAAAAGATTTGAATCATGAATAGCAATATTTGAATCAGCGGTTGTAATTCCTTTCCGTGGAGCATCAGAATTACTCAGGCTGTCGGAGTACAGTCATACGTAATGATTATTTTCGGGTGCAACCTGAATATGTTAGCCAGATATTATACGTATTAAAGTCTAAATCGAAATGCATTTCTTGTTCATGGAACCGCTTGTCAAAATAAATATGATGCGACAGGCATCCGGTTTATCCCTCTTGTTTGCTTTCGCGTACACTGGATGGTTGTTAGCGGAATGATTCGTAGGAGCTCCGTCCTCGAAGCAGCGTTGCGAAATCTCCATCGAAATGGCACGTCGAGGCAGTGTGCGCACAAAAGAGTAACAGCGCGTCTCGAGGAGTGACGTGACGCGTCAGAGGTCTGAGAGGTGACACCCGAAACGGCTTTGTTTGGTGTTTGGTGCCGCTGCGTGGCGCCCGTGGTCGTGACGGAGTGATTGCCGGACACAGCCAGACGGGTGAACGACCTCGGGTACTCGAGAGGCGTGGGTGGCGGAAGGCAGCTAACTGGCAGCCACTGCCCTGGACACTGCTCTTCGGTTGCTGGAACTGGATGAGTGGGCGAGCGGCCCAAGTGCAGAGTTCCAACTCAGGCTCCACGCCTAGGGCCGCACCATGTTAGTTGCGTTTCATTTACGGCACCAGCCTATACTTCGCAAGCTACTCTTAAGGTCAGTGGCGGGGAGTACTTCGGGCACCACTATCATTTTGCACGCTTCCTGTTCCGTTCGTGAACGGTGCGTGGTAAGAACGGCCGGCAATCTTCAGTATCGGCTCTATTTTCTCTGACGTTCCCATCACAGCAATTTCGGCAGAAGTTTTTGGGAGTAAGTAATACGCTGCCTGACGCTCCTTCGAGTATTCGCTTCCAGAATTTTAACAGTAAACCTCGCCGTGATGCATAGTCACTCTCTTGCAGCGTTCACGACTCTAATTGGCTGAGCGAGCACCTACGTAATTTCTACGTAATGTCGTCAGCGAATGCACTCGTGACGAATGTCGCTTATCTTCTTTGGATCTTCTCCATGTTTTCAATTAGTCCTAAATGGTAAGTATCTCATGTTTATCAGTACAGCTTAAGGTCGGTCTAACGAGAGGTTAGTGAGCTATTTCTTTCGTCTGAGGTACATTTTCTGATTCATCCAGTCTTGTGTCCTCTCTTTCCGCAACTTCTGATCGTTCCAAACTGTTTACTTGCCGGTATTTTAGATTTTTCTTCTGTTTCCAGTTATTTTTTGTCCACAGTGTAATGGAAAAATAATGAGTCTTTTCGCCTTTTATGGTGCAATACGTTACATTTTTTTTATGGTCAGGCCACATTCTAATCCTCGAACTAAATGTTGATCCTTTAAATTCCCAAAAGCATTTCACCACATTTATCTACCATTGCATTATTTGTGTGTACAATAGCATAACTTGTGAAGAGTCTCACGAAGTTCCTGATGTTGTCCGTCAGATCACTTACAGGACATATACAGTGACGTGCTCTTGTACTCCTGTGAAATACTTCTAAGTTACGTTAACATCTGGTGATGTCAAAGTATTGAGTTTTATCAGCTAAAAAGTCCTACATACAGCACACAGATCATATTTCATGAACTATACAAGAGTGGAATGCGGTATCGACTTGATGCACGGTTCTCTGGACCTTATGGCAGAACACATTGACGTGAGTATCACATGATCTCTACTTGCAGAGTCCATATTGATTCCTACATATTGGATTTTCGTCCTACACAGTCACAATAAGTTCAATTTTAACAGGATTTCCATGTCGTGCCGAAATTTTAGAGCTGCTACATTGGATATTATCCAGGCTCGTTTTTGAGATGGACTCAGAGGTAGCCGATTCAGTACTGGTAACGGCAAAAAGTCAGTGATCAGAGCCTCACAAAGTAAGGTACCATGACGTTTCTTACCATCAGACCTCACGTCATGAAATCGCTTACTTGCAAAACTCTCCTCAGTGTCAAGTAAGGTGATGGCTTCTCACACGGACGATACTGATTGGGTCAGCCGGTGAGAACACTAAATTCGGCAGCCCCTTGTGAGGTCCAGCCTGAGTACTTAATTAATTTGTCGGTCTAGAGTCTTATTAATCAACAAACACCCATGAGTTATTGATATATATATATATATATATATATATATATATATATATATATATATATTGGCAAGAAAATCCTTTGAAATCAGTTCTTCATTTATCATGCATTATGCAGATGTGAAGAGACTTTTGGCAATAGCATAAATGTTTCAAGCGACGAAATACGGAAATACAAATATAATCAGGAAAGGCCAGGAATACAGCAACATAAGTCACTTATGAATAAAATAAATAGAAAGTACAGAGATGTGAAGGGGAAATGGCTGCAGGAAATTTACAGTATTAGGACATCAAGAGAGGAATGGTCGTCGGAAGGACAGTTTCGAACGTATATAAAAGTCAAAGCAACCTTCGGTGAAATTAAGCAAAGTTGTCAGGATATATTCTACTCTAAAACAGAGCAGTGAGCGAATAAGTAGAAAGGATACATTGAAGTTCTCAACAAGGAGGAGTAAATGTCTGATGATGTAATAGTACAACAAATGAATGTTGATTAGGAAGACATAGGGGATCCAGTAGTACAGAGCATTGGTAGAGTTGCCATTAAACAAAGTGGAACGAATCATACATAGCATTCCTTCAGAGTTTTTAAAATCATTGCCGGAGGGAAAGGGCGAGTGGTAAACAAACAAACGACTGTTAAAGTATTTGCTTGTAATCTATGAGACTGAAGGCACACCTTCAAACTTTCGTAAAAATGTTAGCCACACTATTCAAACGATAGTAAGGGCATATTAAGAACTATGCAGCCTGCGTAGCAGCTCACGTGTTCCAATAGACTTTCCACGTTTTGTTCGGCAGTGTAATATTCAAGAAACAGACTGAAATTGGTTCTATGAACCTTGTGCCAAACACTTAAGTCTGAATTCTACACTAACCATCTGGATGTAGATATAGAAGAAATAATAATGAGTGTAACAAAAATAGAATTTTGAGCAGAAGATGTAGCCATGATACATGATGGTAGACGGAACAAAGATATGCTTTTCTGATCTCGAGCTGATAAGTAAACACTAGGACAACGACCTAGTGGAAAATAACTAGATGACGTCAAAAAAACTAAAGGGGCAACATGGTTGCCTATGTAGCTGCACACGGTAGGGCATAGAGAAATCTAGAGCAGGCCTGTATCCAATGCTGGATGTTGCGGCGTATAGTTTGGCTTGTGAGCATGAAACAAAGTGGAAAATACGGCTCGATATCGTCGTTTGACTGAAACACAACCACAACAAGTGTTTCAATTCTTCGTTGTCTAGAAGGAATGGTCACTTATGTCGCTGTCGGTTCAATTAACTATCAATTGTGCGCAATTTCCCGTAAATGCATAATATCTTAGCATTAGGATGGTGATGCGGTACGCTACAAGAAATCACTGTAGCCCATACGAAGTGCTGATGATAAATGAGTTGAAACTTGATTTAAATACTTTTCACAGGTACTAGTCACTGGTACATATTTATGTCTTGAACTGAATTCTAACTCGGCACTATTCGCGAAATCCTGCACCAACTGTGTTTAAGTTCTGTTTCGCGAACCACTTCATAGAATTATTAAATATGTAGGTTATGAGTGCTGATTAAAAATGCCGGTCTGGAATGTTCGTTAAGGCACAAACACATAAAAGTCCAAATTTTAGATGAAACCTTAAATTTAGGATCTCGATTAACATACATTGCTAGATATGTTACCAGTTCACGGGAAGAGCACTCTAAGAAAAGACAATGTCCGAGACGCACAAAATAACGGTCTGGCGTCTGGGTAGCCCAAAACTGAGTGCTTCCCTCCATTGTCCGTCCAGTACTTGTATACCCTCACGCTTGATTTTGCGTGATCGCTTGTTATGTACAGAATTGGAAACACTGCAGCTTTACAGCTCCCATATCCTTAGCCCTGCATAAAGTCTAATTAGTAATTACATAGGAGCGTGCATAGTGGATCGATTTGAGATGTAGCATTAAGCTGTAAGTTAAGTGATAGACATATAATTGATAAAAATAAAATTAGTACTATTATAAATAGTGCCTAAAATTTATTATTGACAAACTGATAAATGACTTTTTTTTAAACATTGTGTAGGGTGTCGGTTGTGGTAGGTTGCACAGTGCCAAACTCTGGTGATCAACAGGGTCAGGTATCACCCCAAATTATCATTCAAATTGACTTGAAAAAGGATACTGTCGCACAACGGAAAACGTGTTACTTAAAGGAATATTATTATAGATGGCTTAATTATGCATGCTACAAATGTGTATCACACCATTCACACGAACGTATTACTGAGAGGAGGAAGCTTCTGACTATGAATGGAAACAAATTGTCACCGTAACTGTAAGATTTACAAACATCAAAAAAGTTTTGCATCACCCTGCTTCCCAGAACATCTGAAGATAGACGTTGACTGCGGGTATTGTATCGCAGACACAGTTCCTTTGACTGTTCAGAGATGTTAGTAAACCCCTCAAAAGATGCAAACAAGTATGCACGAGCAGCACCTATTAGTCTGAGGGGTCCGACAGCCGATCAGTTCCATTCATTCCAGCAAGAAGGGGGTGCACGGCCCGTGTTATATGCAGTTCAGCAATGCCAAGACGGTCAATAACGCGGTTTGATCGCGTCCGCGTTGTTACTTTGTGCCAGAAAGTGCTCTTAACAAGAGAAGTGTCCAGTCGTCTCGGAGTGAACCAAAGCGATATTGTTCGGAAATGGAGGAGGTTCAGAGAGACACGAACTGTCGATGGCATGCCTCGCTCAGGCAGTCTAAGGGTTGCTACTGCGGTGGATGACAACTACCTACGGATTACGGCTCGGAGGAACCCTGACAGCAACGCCACCATGTTGAATAAAGCTTTTCGTGCAGCCACAGAATGTCGTGTTACGACTCAAGCTGTGTGAAATATGGTGAATGATGCGCAACTTCACCCCCGATGTCCATGGCGACTATGGCGACTATCTTTGCAACCACGACACCATGCAGCGCGGTACAGATGGATCCAACAACATGCCGAATGGACCGCTTAGGATTAACATCACGTTCTCATCACCGATAAGTGTCGCATATGCTTTCAACAAGACAATCGTCAGAGACGTGTTTGAAGGCAACCCGTCAGGCTGAACGGACACACTGTCCAGCGAGTGCAGAAAGGTGCAGGTTCCCTGCTGTTTTGGGATGGCATTATGTGACACCAACGTACGACGCTGTAAGATACGTGAATGCCATCCACCGACCGATAGTGCAGCCATATCAGCAGCATATTGGCGAGGCATTCGTCTTCATAGATGACAATTCGCGCCCCCATCGTGCACATCTTGTGAATGACTGCCTTCAGGACAACGACATCGCTCGACTAGAGTGGCCAGCATGTTCTCCAGTCATGAACTCTACCAAACATACAAGGGATAGATTGAAAAGAGCTGTTTATAGTCGACGTGGCCTACCAACTACTCTGAGGGACGTACGGCGAATCGCCGTTGAGGAGTTGGACAATCTGGACTAACAATGCCTTGATGAACTTCTGGATAGTGTGTCACGACGAATACAGGCATTCATCAATGCAAGAGGACGTGCTACTGGGTATTAGAGGTACCGGCGTGTGCAGCAGTCTGGATCACCACCTCTGAAGGTCTCGCTGTATGATGGTACAACATGCGATGTGTGGTTTTCCTGAGCAATAAAAAGGGCAGATATGATAATTATGTTGATCTCTAATCCACTTTTCTGTACAGGTTCCGGAACTATGGGTACCGAGGTGATGCAAAACTTTTTTTGTTGTGTGTATTATCTTTAGACATGAGAATTACCAACTGATATTTAAAAAGAGCCACTATCAAGTGGACAAAGAATTGTAACGCTGCAGTGTAACGATGTTACAGGTGAGTAGGGGGATGAAACTCAGTTACGTTAATAATTCGCGGGTACAGCTAGTGACTGCGTAAGTTGTTATTTAGATATGTAGAAAGTACATGTGAAGGTAAGAGCGAAAATCGTTAGATTTCCAAAAGTGCATATTCAGAGCAACAAGCTGGATGCGTGATTCTGGTTAACATCACGTACTTGGCCCCTGAAGGAAGCGAATTGACTTAGCGTCTCAACGACGTTGGTGGGTCCGACGATAGTTCATCTTACCAAAGCAACGGACCATGAATAAGGTAGCCGGCGGCAACAGCAGCAGGAGGATATGACTTCTGTCCTCCTTTGTACATAGTGTTTAAATACCGAGGTCCTCCCTTCAGCAGCAGCAGCAGCAGCAAAGCTTGTTTCTTCAGTCATCGTTCCTGGCCTAAACTGCAGTTGTTACTCTGCAAAAGCCTAAAACGAAGTGCGCTTTACAAAAGCCTAAAGCAAAGTGTGTTCTTCAAGAATCGTCAGAAACTTAGCTGTCTCGCCGCCAGTGAGCACAGACATTCCGGGTTGCGACGAATGAAACGTACGTAAAATCATTTTAATTCTCCCTATTGTGAGGTAACGGGCGAGTTGTGGCTCCCTGAGAATACTCTAAGTTCGTTGCTACTGATATTGACCATGTGGTGCCAAGCATTAGCCGGGGTCCAGGGAGCACGTGGCTGGGAATTCCTTGGTGACGCTGTGTCGATGAAAGAGACTTGTATGCCGAGAGTGCCAAAGATGGTTGACTTTGTGAAACCATCATAGCAGACATTTCGCAGTTTGTATAGAAATTAACAGTAGTCAGATGAATCATGATACCCCAAAAAGAAACAGGCACATTACCATTATTTGCATGACGATTCTGTTGGGTTAATCAGATTTTCAATATATTTATTAGTTTAAGGTTTAGTATCCGTAAGGCAACGACCTTACCGCAGTGGGTACACCGGCTCCCGTCAGATTACCGAAGATAAGCGCTGTCGGGCGTGGCCGGCACTTGGACGGTTGACCATCCTGGCCGCCATGTGCTGCTGCTGTTTTTCGGGGTGCTCTCAGCCTCGTGATGCCAATTGAGGAGCTACTCGACCGAATAGTAGCGGCTTCGGTCAAAGAAAACTATCATAAAGACCGGGAGAGCGGTGTGCTGACCACACGCCCCTCCTATCCACATCCTCTGCTGAGGGTGACACGGCGGTCGGTTGGTCGTGATGGGCCACTTGTGGCCTGAAGACCGAGTGGTAACTAACATCTGACTGTAAATTATTCAAGTAACACCCAGCAACGAGTTTCCAAAATCTAAACGGTTCATCCGATTTCGTCGATTGACATGTCTTTAGAAAGCTATTAGTGTAAACCTAAATTGGTATGAATTACAGGCATGTAACTTGAATAGTACATGAGTTATTGGATGTGAAAGTGGCCAATTACTAATAATCACGTCAGGCCATAAGTACTCCACAGTTACATGAAAAGGCGGTAGCAGCATGCTTATAAATAAATTTATTCATTTGTGTCTCCATTTATATAAGATATATACTATTCATGAAGAAATTGGTTAAATATTAACTGTGTTTTAGAAATCACAGAGACATTACGCTACTGCCCTACCTTTTGTTGCTATTCCTTTGATATATGTTTATTTAATTTGTTTCTGTATTTAATAATGTGTGTTAGAGCGTGATTATGGTCCAGCCATAGTTATATTTATTTAATTTCAAGTTATATGGCTGGAGCACTCTGGCCAATCACAGCACCCGTGAATGGGGAGACCGGGTGGAAGTGGGAGAAGAGCATCATTTCAAGAGAGAACAGGAGAGGTTGGACAGTACGGTACAGGACACGTACAGTACGTGACAGGACGCGACAGGATACTTCGGAGTGCCGACTTGTGAACTTGGCAGATTTCCGAGGTTTCTACGGTGAAGTTTGGAAGTGAATATCTCGCTAGTTATGTTGTGGTTCATAACTAATTACGTGCTGTAGGAATCTATTGTTTCCCTGTTATTCAAGTTATATTTTATTTTATTGCGGGACCACCGACACCAATACGCGTTTTGCAGAAATATACCACATTCTCAAAAGTACTTCAACTATTGTACTCATTATTTAAAGTCGTTAAGATAGTACCTGCAGATTTTATTTAGTTCCAATCTTTCATTTATAAATTTCTACGTTACATTCGCAATTTCCGAGTGATCGGAACCTTCGACCATTCGATTCATGTGTATATTGTATAGTGTAGACTCAGCAGTATTTGGCTTGTAACGCGAGACTAAGTATCCTAGCCCCTAGACAACGAAACCAGCCAAAACTTTTAATACCTCAATTCTGAGTCAGAAGGTACGTAGTTGAGGGCCACCCACACCCTTCATCATTTATTAATTCGAAAGCCCGCACTATACGTCAGCCAGTCGCTCAGATCAAGACAGCCAGAGCCAGGAGACGTCTCCCACTCCATGAGATGATTCTGAAATTGAAGAATGAAAACCCTTGCATGTCGTCGTCGTCGGCTGATACTCGTATCCGAGTTTTCATTTCCCTCCTGAGATTTCCTTTGTCACGGTCCAGGCGTGGAAGTGTCGTTGATGGCTTAGCAATCCAATCCTAGCGTGATACAGGCGGCCACAGACATTACAGCTGATGGAAGGTGGAGGACGTGGCTGAGCCTGGAGGAGTTTACGTCTCCGGCGTTTGTCATTTTCCATTCTTCGACGTTCCAGCTCAAAGTTTTGAAGAGCATTTGAGGTAACCGAGCGCCAGCGACTTCGATCTTCTGCTATTGTGGACCAGTTTCTCGGATCGATGTTCAAGTTTTTCAAATTTTTCTTGTACTGATCCTTATAACGTTTGAGAGGGGCACCTCGTGGCCTTTTACCTGTGCTCACTTCGCTGTACAGCATTTGGCGTGGAAGTCGGTCATTTTTCATCTGCTTGACATGTCCGACCCATCTGACTTGATGCCCAATGATAAGAGCTTCCATCCTATACATTTTTGCTTTCTCAAGAACAGCCGTGTTGGATATGAAGTCATCCCATTTCAGGTTCATGATATATCTTAGCTTCTGTTGGTTGAAGCGTTCTAGTTTCTTCAGCTCACAGCAATATAACGCCCACGTTTCGCAACCATATATCAGGGTGGAAATGACTACAGCTTTGTACACCATCAGTTTTGTGTACAGTGTTAGGTCTTTATTCAGGAATACACGCTTTGTAAGACGTCCAAATGCTACATGGGCTGCACGTAATCTATTCTCCACATCTTTTCCATATGAGCAGTTAGATGACACTTTGCTTCCTAGGTAGAGGAAATGGTCCACTTGTTCCAAGGGCGCATCATAAATGGATATACTGAAATCAGGAACGGAGGAGCCAGGAGTTGGCTGCGCCATCACCTTTGTCTTCGGAATATTGATGGAGAGACCAAATCGTTCGTACATCCTGCTGAAGGAATCAACTGACAGGTGCAACTCTGCAGGTGAATGAGCTGGAGAAGCATTGTCATCAGCATACTGCAGCTCTGTCACGCGAGTGGTACTGGTGAACCTTTTTGAATGGAGTCTGGACTGGTTGAATAATCCTCCATCGAACCTGTACTTTAGTTCTATTCCTGCATTGTTTACGGATGTCTCTTAAAGCATAGCTGCCAGATACAATGAAAATAATGTTGGTGCAAGAACGCATCCTTGTTTAAGCCCACTTGTTATTGGGAATTCACCAGTTAATTCATTCTGGCACAGGACCTGTCCAGTTATATCATCATGGAGAGCTTCAATCAAGTCAACAAAATGTTCAGGGCAGCCGAAGCGTTTCCAGACCATCCACATGGCTTCTCTGGGAACTGTATCAAAGGGCTTTTCTAGATCGTAGAAAACAAGTAGCAAAGGCTTTTGCTGTTCTCTGCACTTCTCCTGTAGCTGTCGTGCACAGAAAATCATGTCAATTGTCCCTCTTGATGTTCGAAACCCGTACTGAGACTCAGGTAGTATAGTCTCTGAAAGTGTCTGGAGGCGATTTAAAAGGATTCCTGCAAAAATTGTGCCAGTGACAGAGAGTAGAGATATTCCCCGGCAGTTACCACAGACGCTTCTGCCGCCCTTCTTGAAGATGGTGACAATTGTGGAGTTCTTCAAGTCAGCTGGTACCTTGCGGGTTTCCCACATTAATAGAATGAGTGAGAAGAGTCTAGTTTTTAGAAGCAAACCGCCACCCTCAATAAGCTCCATCGGGATGCTGTCAGGTCCTGGAGCCTTCCCAGGTTTCACACTCTTGAGTGCCTTGCAGAATTCTTGAAAAGTTGGAGGATCAGCCGTTCAGGGTTGTGGAGGGTGCTGTGGGACATTTTTGAGAAAATCTCCAGCGGCAGTAGAAGGGCGATTTAACAGTGAGCTGAAGTGCTCTTTCCAACGATTTAATATGTCCTGACTTTCAGTAAGAATGGTGTAGTTGTCAGCAGCTTTCAGTGTTCCTGATGAGGAGCGGATAGGTCCACACAGCTCTTTAATACCAGAGTAGAAGCCACGCAGGTTCCTTGCATCGGAAAGATTTTGGAGTTCTGTGGCTTTCTGTTGCCACCATTTGTTCTTGATTACTCGTATTTTACTTTGACATTTCTGCTTGAGTTCTTGAAAGTGTGCTTTCTTTTCTGCGCAAGACGGATCTTGAGCAAGGGATAGGTAAGCATCCCGCTTTGCATTGATGATGGCTTGGATTTCTCCATGGTTGTCATCAAACCAGTCACTTCTTTTCAGTGCATTAAAACCAACAACATTCTCTGCAGTTTCTTTGATGATGTTCTTTAATGTGATCCATTCTTGTTCGACATCATCTGTGGTTGCTGGAGCTTTGTTAAGTTGTTCAGACAGTATGTCTTGGAAGCGTAAGCGAACGTTTTTATTGTTCAGGTTTCTTATGCTGAATTTTCTGCGTGGTCCGTTCGAAAATTGGGATTAATTTATGTTTAATGTGTATCTTAGAGAGAGTATTGTTCAGTTGGTGGTAGAAGTGATTCTTTGTGTCTTCATCACTGTCTAAAGTAGGAGCATATGTGGAGACGAAGGTGATGAAATTGTCTGAACCAATGGGTACTCTAAGAGTCATCAGTCTTTCATTAATTGAGACAGGTGTAAGTCGAAGATCTTTCACTATTTTCGTTTTTGCTTCAAATCCTGCATCATGGATGCGTGGTTCTCCTGCATCCTTTCCCTTCCAGAAGATGGTGTACCCTGAACGTACCTCACTAATGTGTCCCTCACCTGAGAGTCTTGTCTCACTCAAGGCAGCTATGTCTGTATCTAGCCGGGCTAGTTCTTGGGTGATAAGAGCGGTTCTTCTCTCTGGCCTGTAATTGTTGACGTCCAGGAGGGTCCTGACACTCCATGTCCCTATTGTCATAATCAGTTCATTCTTCTTTTGTTTACGTCCGCAGTATAAGGAGTTACCTACTGGGTGCGGATTCCCAGCCCGGTTCAAGTGTGACTTCCGATGTTTAGCCCACATTTTCTAGGGCCTTCCCCATTCAGGGTGGGCAGCAGTCATCCTAAATAGGCCTGCCCAGTCGCAGATGCAGGACCGCGTCCCGAGTAGTCACACGGGTTTCCAGGAAGGCGACCATCACACACCTGCCGCCAATGTGCAGGTCCAGACTAGTAGCTTCCAGCCTCACTCGGAGCCTGCTACCATCGTCCTTATCCCATCACCATTGGTCTTTAGAGAAAATGACAGGAGAAATTGCCATTTGCGTGAATTTGTTTAAGGTGGATTACAGCTTGCAAGGAAGTGACCCACACACTATGATTCAAGGAACAATTCATCACGGCACATATATATGTGACTTCCGGTACCAGAACTGCAACGAACTGCCGCGAGCTCAATGATGGCTGAGCGGCGCCTTTACAGCCAGTTCGTCTGCCATGACCTCTTCCGCCTCCACGATCGTTGAGAACCTGGGATATAAGATTCTTCTTCCGCTCGCTTCGCCGTTGGGTCGAAGGGTAGATAATAGATACTAGAGAGGAAAGTGAAAGACACCCTTGGGCCTCGGAAACCTAATACCGTTGAGGTCGAAGAAACCAGGAGTTGGCCAAGGGAAGCCGGATAGGAAAGGAAACAGGAGAAGCCTGACACAAGTAAGTAGAAGTAATGCCAGGCTTAGCTAAGGGCCCCTGTGGTTGCCACCCACATACTCCCAAGACGGGAACCCCCTGCGGGGTCCTGCATGTAGGCATACTGCGAAAGCGCAGGCTATCCAGAAAATGGCAGAATTATCCAATCAGAAGACTATAATCTAAGAGTTTAAACCGAGCATTAATCCGAGACGTCGCAACGAATATTCACACACACTGAGGGAATCAATACCTGGCTAGAGATCCCTGGCTAAAATGCATTTTCGAATAATTCCATGATTCCATCAAAGGAGGAATGCGTGTTCCATAACTAGCTGCGAGAAATGAAAGTCCAGCCACTCTTCCTGTACCCAGGCAGCTGGCCAAAGTACAACAGTTGTATAGCGGAAAATTCCTTCTTAAAGGACTATTATCTCGCGCTTTCAACTTGCAGGCCTGCAGATGTTCCAAACCTCCACCAGCTAGTAAAGGAAGGCGGAAAAAAACAGTGAAGCTGTCAGTGCTAATCCAGATCTGCAGCTGTAGATCAATATAATTGAACTATTAACCGATCACGGGAATTTGCAAATCATCGTCTGAAACATGTTATTGGGCAGTTTCAGAGAAAAATGGCCAGTTTAAAAATTGCGTCCCACTTCCTGAAGTTTCAGTTACTTTCTCATAAATTTACTGACTTTAAATCACAAATTATTAATGGACTCATTATTACTAAGTGTGTGGGTGTGTATGATGTTTTCTTATCAAATGCTGCCTTGCTGTTATGTTTAAATATGGACTTCAGAAAGTATGTGACACATGTCGTCCCACATTAAGACAATTGGCGCACTGTGAAGAGAGAAGCATACTTTTGCTGTGGTACAGTTAACAGGCACATCACAGTGTAATGAAATTAAATGATAGTATGGCATTTATTGGCCGGGATATCCCCTTCGGGGTTCGGTCACCGTATTGCAAGTCTTTTTAGTTGACACCACTTCGGCGACTAGTGTGTCAATGGTGATGAAAATGATGATGAAGTACACACAACACCCAGTCCACTGCCGGGAATCGAACCCGGGACCCCTTGCGTGGCAGGCGGCAATACTACCGCTGCGCTATGGAGGCGGACATCACACTGTAGGAATGAAATTGACGCAGCTACTGGAAACGTACTCACAAGTCGAAGTACGCGCGACAGTACCATTGTTGTGTGCAAAACGTCTAAATTGCACACAGATTAACCGGAAAAACCTGGCGATAATTAGAGCAAATCTAGTGGTACGCCTAGCCGTAGGCAGATGATGCCAACAATTCGCGGGGTGGCCGAGAGGTTGTAGGCGCTACAGTCTGGAACCGCGCGACCGCTACGGTCGCAGGTTCGAATCCTGCCTCGGTCATGGATTTGTGTGATGTCCTTAGGTTAGTTAGGTTTAAGCAGTTCTAAGTTCTAGAGGAGATTGTAACACCACAGCTCTTATGCTGTATGGATTCATTTTGCTTTATTTAATGTTACATTGTTGATCGCCTGTGAATGTGTTCAAATCGATAGCATAAAATTGTGTATTCTTTTCTTTGTCAAACCTTTGATGTCGTGATCTGATTCTATGCAAAGTAGTGTATCTGCAATTTGTATTCTTTGTCCCATTTGGAGGTGTAGTGGTTCCCCTCTGGAACGGAAATGCATAGCGCGCGCAAATTGTGGTTGGCATAGGTGGAGAAGGTGGAACTGATAGTCAGTCGGAGACGAGCCACTAGTCGGGAAGGAGCTACCAGTCTGTGCACTGTCAATGTAAAGGTGCATATCATGCTGATTCAGAGAGAGGCTTTTACTGCTTCTTTCCAATGCCTCGGATGGGTGGATAAATAGCTGGATCTATTCTGGAATTTGTATGAATCATCGCCATGAAGATACGATAAAGTCCGGCAATTCTACCTGTAATTCCACCTACCAACATGCAGTTGCCACCACATTGCGCAATCACTGTAACGTAATACTATATTGATGTACAGTGAAGGATCAGCCTAATGGATGTGTTAGTGTGCTGAAATATAAGGTAATTCATATCGGAATTTATTTACCTACCTTGATTTTACTCCTCATCATAACACCTCTCAGGGTCCTCTCCGTTTGAAGTAAAGTGATTACCGAGTGTCCTTACTGAAAGTACGTTGAAGCCTAGAGCTTTGTTAAATAATGCCTCTTGAACTTATTAGAAAGATAGTTAAAGCTAATGTGGTAACAGAGTGAGTTAAAGCAAATGTTATTTGTCCAATAATAATTTTCCTATTGAAACTGTTATTTAAAGTGCTGTTACCAACTTTAAACTTTAGGCTGAGTCTTATAAAGTAAATGATCACGTTGTTGTCTGTAGTAAATTCTAAAAAGGAGAGTCAGTTCCTTGCAATTTTGTCAACATTGTGTTTCGTTGTAGTAAAAGTGAGAAAGCTGCAGTTGTGAAACGTTACATTCTCATGTATGCCAAGTGTTTGTCTCTCTTGTGTGCATATTAACAGTATAAAGACCACTCAGTTTGTGTAAATCCTGAAAGTGATAGTGTTTTTCTGTACCTGTTATAATTTTGAAAATAGTTCCTGCTGCTCTAACTGTTAGCTTCAATCTTAAAACATATGTGTGTTAGAGTTCATTGCACTCGCGTGTTGCTAAGTCTAGGTTGTGTCTGTTGTGTTGTCCATTATAGTTACTTACACCTACTTTCATAAACGAGAATGTTAATCTTTCTCTTGCCTAATTAGGCTGGCGACCGTTTCCCTTATTCTATAAACAGTATAGCTAGGCAAAATTTTGTTTGTCACTATTCCAATATTAACGTAATTCTGACTTTCATTTCCGATAAGCCACTTCCATTAGGAACAATACGGTCAACTTAACAAAATTCCTCTCAGAGGGTAACACTGCTCTGTTGCTTTGTGCCATAGTTACTTTTACAAAATTGTTTTATGTTACAACCTGCTTCTGGCATTGAGGTTATGGTACAATAGTTAGCAGAGAGGGAGTGTTATACGTGGCGCCGCGTGACAGGACGTTGTTCAGTTTGCACCTACAGACGGAAAAAATTATAAGTAGTTAGCATTTTACACACATTGAGTGAACATAAAACGTCTAGCGGCACGAACCTGTACATAACTTGACAGAACTAATAGTGAAAGTTCAGTTTAAATAAAAAAATAAAAGGTATCAGTACGTAATAATAGCTAAAATGGACAAGAAATTAGAAATAAATGTAGACACACGAGAGCAGAATGCAACCGAGAGCAGTTCAGGCAGCACACCAACAGATGGCATGACGCGCGAGTTAAATTACGTACGTTATCACGCAGACGTTAATAAACAGATCGAAGCTATGTGTGTAGCGCGTAATAAGCAAGACAATGTAGGCGATGTTGTCGAAGACAGTGGCTATGCTGATGAGTCGAGGGATATGTTTGAATCACCAAAAACTGAAAGGAAAGTAGAACCTGCACACGGAAATGCAGCAGAACATAAAAGTGAAAAGAATTCAGATATGATAAATTTGTTAAAAGTGTTGTCTGCACAAATTACAGCACTGGGACAACAAAATGTAGAACAAAGACAGCAATTTGCTGCACAAAATGACAATATTAATGCACAAATTGCAGCACAGGGGCAGTTAATTGCAATACAGGGGAGTGATATTAGCAAACAAATGCAAGAGCAAGGCAAAAAACTTAGTAAACAGATTGAGAAAGTTGATGTAAAAGTAGACATTGTGAGTAATGAAATTAAAAACCTTAAAAGCGAAATTACTGTCATCAATGGCAATATTGACAACATACAGGGACAAGTTGATGACATTAACGAAAGATTTGACTCTGAAATAATTAAAATTCAAGATCAGATAGAACCCTTAGTCTGTACTAAAGTGGATGAAAAAGTATTCGGTATTAAATCCGAAATACAAACCGAATGTAACGCAGAATTTGCCCAGATTAAACAATCTGTAACAGAAACAAGCAGAGCTCTAACCAAACAGATTCTTACTTGCGAAAAGAAGTGTGAACATAACACTTCACAAATCCATGGCAAAATGTATGACTTGGAAAGAAAAATACAAACCGGACCTACACATTTTACTGAAAAAATGCCTTTCAGTAAAATATTAGAGGGCGAGGAAAAATTCGACCCAGCAAAGAGACATAACGGATGGCACCCCTTAGACTTTGTAAAGAATTGCGAAAGAAATTTTCCTGAATATTTGACTGACCAGGAAAAAATTAATGTTGTAATCAGTGCATTAACGGGAGACGCAAAAAGGTGGGGGTTAAATCTTGATACTAACCAGATGTCTTTTGAAACCTTCAAACAAAAATTTATTGACGAATACTGGTCAGAACAAAAACAAGACCAGTTGTGGCGTGAATTTCTAATGGCCAGACTGTATGATGTCAGAGGTAGGCAAACCATGAAAGAATTTTGCGAATCATGGTACAGAAAACTGATACATTTGAAGGCTAGAAGAACTGAAGCTGAGATCGTTTGGGTTCTTTGGCAGAAACTGCCTGAGGATTCGAAACGATATGTTGGGAGTACACACAGTAGTTTTTCTGCGTTCTTGGAAAGGGTAGAAGATGAAGATCATTGGCGAAGAAATCGCGAGTACTGTCCCCATAATAGCAATAATTATTCGCGAGAAAGTAATGACCAAGCTGAACGACAGGAAAACGGTAGATTTCGTGTAAACACGATTCAAAGAGGTCGTGCGAGAGGTTTTTATTCATTTATTTATTTATTCATCCGTGGAACAATAAATATTGTATGGATGTCGTCAGATTACAAAACATGAGCACACATTTACATTTACAATTAAACAGGTTTCTCATATTTTGTGTAGTTTTTATAACTAGTCATACACATATTTATGATTTACATAATATTTTGGTGATAATGCCATATGTTGCTAATAATCTACATCTATGTTAAATATTCTTTTACAGTATAAAAACTTTTACTTACTAAAAAGGTTTTAAGCTTTTGTCTGAAAGTGAGGGGCTCATTTATTTCTTTAATTTCTTGTGGTACTTTGTTGTACAGTTTTATCCCATTGTAAAATATACTTTTTTGTGTCTTTGCCTTGTTCTTTCTATCTAGATGGATGTGGTGACAAGCTCTTGTTTCATGGTCATGTATTAGGCTGTTTGTGTTGTACATGTTAAGATTTTTCTTAATGAACATTATGTTCTGAAAGATATACTCACAAGAAACAGTTAGAAATCCTAGCTTTCTAAATAATTCTAGACAGTGGGCCCTGTTGTTGCTATTTGTTATTATCCTTATGGCTCTTTTTTGTACTTTGAACACAGTTTGTATGTTACTGGCACTTGTTCCCCAAAACATGATCCCATAGCTGAGGACTGAGTGTAGATATCCGTAATATGTTATTTTAAGACAGGTATTATTGCATACCGGTGCAAGGATTCTAAGAGCATAGCATGCTGTGGATAATTTCTTTGCCAAAATGTTGACATGGTTTGTCCATTTCAGTTGGCTGTCTACATTCATCCCTAAGAATTTGGTACTTGTTACACATTCTAATGCATTATTATTAACTTTTATTCTAGTGGCATTGTGTTTTTTGTTCAATTGGAAGTTAATATAGTTAGTTTTCTTTACATTTAGGGTTACTTTATTTTTTAATGACCAGTTGTGGACATCATTGAGAGCCTCGTTTGCTCTTTCTGACAGTTGTGTTGGATTTTCACCTGTTATTACTATGTTGCTATCATCAGCAAAAAGTATTTTTTCGCCATGTCTGATACTTTGTGGGAAGTCGTTAATGTATATAAGAAACAATATTGGGCCTAATACACTTCCCTGTGGGACGCCTATATTCACATTTTCTGGGTCAGACAGGTGTTTTATAAGGGAATTGTTTGAAACTTGTGATATCTCAACTCGTTGAACTCTGTTTTCCAAGTATGATTTGAACCACTTCTTTGTCACACCTCTTATTCCTATTTGCCCTAATTTATGAAGTAAGATTTTGTGGTCAACTGTATCAAAGGCCTTGGACAAGTCTAAAAAGATACCACTTACATTTTCACCTTTGTCCAGTGCTTCTAAAATTGCTTTAGTGAACTGTGCTATAGCATATTGTGTGCCTGTTCCGGGCCTAAAACCAAATTGGTCATTGGAAAGAAGATTATATTTATTCAGGTAATTTAGCAGTCTCTTTTTAACTAGTATTTCTATTATTTTAGAAATGATAGACAGTATAGAGATCGGCCTGTAGTTCTCTACATTTTCCACATCTCCGTTTTTAAGGATAGGTATAACTTTTGCTTGTTTTAGGTACTCCGGAAAGTATCCAGACTCGAAAGATTCATTAATTATGTCTGTTAATGGGCCCTTTATGGAGTCTATACAATCTTTAATTACGCAGACTGGAATTTCATCAAGTCCTACTGAAGTTTTATTTTTTAGTTGGTGTACTACTAGTGCCACTTCCCTTTCTGTAGTTGGCAAGAGCACCGTTGAGTTTGTTGGCTGGTTCTGAGTAGGTAAATCATACGTATCTGGAAATTTCTGCTGTAATTTTTTTGCAATACTACTGAAATATGAGTTTACAAAATCAGCTAATTTTTTAGGGTTACCTACTGGTACATCTTTGTTTTTAATATGTGAATTGAGGTCCTTTTTAGCAGAGTTAGATGTTTCCTGTTTGACGATGTTCCAGGCTGCTTTGCTCTTGTTTTCAGCTTCAAGTAATATTTTGTTGTTTGAAAGTTTTTTTGCGGCTAGCAACACCTTTCTGTAAATTTTCCTGTACTTTTTGTAGGATTGCAGAACTTCTGGGTTAGACTGATTATTTTTTATGGAGTTGAGATATCTAAGAGTTTCTGAGGATTTTTTGATACCTGTAGTCACCCACTGATTTCTCTTTGTAGTTCTAATTTGATAAAGAGTTTTGGGAAACATCTCTTCAAATCTGAGTTTAAAAATTGACATGAACTTGATAAATTTCTGATTTGCGTTGGTTTCCGCATAGACTTCCCTCCAATCTTCATATTCTAGCTGGGATTTAAACTGATGCAGGGCTGATTTGGAAAACATTCTTTTGTATGTACAAAGTTTAGGAAATTATACGACGCGCGGCAGAGGATACATAGCACGGAATTCCCAAACTAGAGACGAAATGGAAAACTAAAAACCGCGTGTGTTACGGGCCGGATTCACGCGGAAACCGGTTTTGGGCCCAAAGAAAAGATGCCAAATATTAGATTCGAGAAGGAAAGACGTGAACTACGGGGCAGGAAGGTTAAGGGCGCGCCTATAGTAGACGGGCGCGGAATGATACATAGTGGCGTTCCCAGTGCGAAGTCACGTGACCCTTCGTGCTCGGGCCAGCCGTTGCCGAAGCAGCGTACATTGCACTTGGCAGCAGACACAAATGGCAGACGTCGGAACAAGATGGCTGCCGTAGAGAGAGACAGAAGAGGCGGGATCGGATACTTCCGATGGCCAGTTTCAGTAGTAGATGAATGTAGAGATGAAAATAAAGTTAATATGTCATATGACAATGATAACTCGGTATCGGAATCGTGTGAAAAGACTTTTTTAAAGAATGCAAGGGAGCCAGAAAAGGCGAGTGGAAAGGAGAACATTTGTACTGTTAATAATGTGTATGAAGTAAAAGACGTAAATGTGGGGGAGGTTGTGATGAATAAAGAGGAAAGGGAGGTAGAATATGCCACGCAAAAGACGTGTGCACAATTAATAATAGGCAAAAATGAGGTAGAGGAGGACGTTAGTAATCATGACATTATGAGCAGTGCAGATGAAATTATTGTTGATGGAAAGGTGTTTAATAGTTTTGATGTAGAAAGGTCTAGTAAGAATTTCGCACGATTACCTGAAAATGACAGCATGGAAGAAAATGAAATGAAAGTTATTGAAGTATGTGACGATTATACTAAGTATGAAGTTAAGGCTGAAATCGTTCAAAGTGATATAACAGAAGTGGCTGACTGTCCAAACGATGTGCATTATGTAGAAAAGGAGTCGGAAAACGAAGTGGCTGAGACATCTAGTGATAATCTGCCTCACTGTCTAAAAGTTGCTTTCCTGCTCGAATCTGATAACGAAATAGAACCTAGTGATAGTTCAGACGAAGGAGAGACGACAGATTCAGATACAGATGAATTTTCGGAGGTCGGCAAACATAATTATACCTTTACAGAAAGAGGTTACGAAAAAATTAACGACATCTTTTCGAAACAAAATCCGGAATGTGTAACTGAAACAAAACCGAAAGAGCCGCCGGATGATACTGTATTAGGGCGGGCTTTACTAAATGAAATGACAGAAATAAATTTACAGAAACCTAAAGAATGTTCAGAGATAAATATAGTAGACCGTGAACTGTTAAAGATCTGTAAAGATGTAGAGGTCCACAAACCCAAAAAGCCACCTGATATACGATTGAAATCAGTAGGTAATATTTCCTGGAAAGATATTATGGTTGAGCAGGATTTATTATGGGAAGAACAGGAGGTAAAGGAACAGAGAATTATTAAACAAACTATAATACCTGTAAATGTTTGTAACACTGAACTGCAAGTACTTTTAGACACAGGATCCCAAATCAGTGCCATATCAGAATCTTTCTTTAATCATATTTCATGTAATCCAGGGTTAGTAATAATGTCTGTTAGTGGAGTGAAAATTATAGGAGCTACTGGTAGATCCAGCAAGCCCATTCAAAAACAAGTATTGATGGACTTTGAAATAGGAAGCCAAAAATTTGAACATGATTTTTTAGTGGTCCCTGAACTAAGTGCTGAAATGATCCTAGGTATTGATTGGCTAGACAAGGAAAAAGTAATTTTAGATTGTGGTAGTGGAACTGTTAAGATTAATAGGGAAACCGAGACAATAGAAATTAAATTTGAAGGTAACAACCAGGTCCAAGCTGTGAATGTGGAATCCATTTTATTAAAAATAGAATCTGAAAATGATGGTTTATCCCAACTATATGAAATATACCATGTGAGAGGTTTATTGCAGGATGATCAAAAAACTGACAGTCTAAGGGAAATTGTTGGTGTTATCCAAGGAATATCATGTGAACAGAAAGATGATTTATTTGATATCTTGAATAGTAATAAGAAAGTGTTCTCTGATAAACCAGGTGTCGTAAATAACTTTGAATACCGTATGGATATCCTGGAACATGAACCATTCTTTGTCAGACCATATCCAATACCTATAGCTAAGAAAGAGGCAGTACAAGCTGAAATTGATAAAATGTTGGAATGGGGGGTAATAGAAAGAAGCAATAGTGAATACAATAGTCCACTTATTATAGTCAACAAAAAGGATGGAGGTGTAAGAGTAGTCATTGATGCACGAACATTGAATAAAATTGTCAGGAGAGAAGTAGACAGGCCTGAAAATTTAGATGATTTATTACAAAAGTTCCATAATGTGAAATATCTAACCAGTTTAGACCTTACTGCTGGATATTGGCAGATCCCATTACACAAAGATTCTAGAAAATACACAGCTTTTTTGTTTGCAGGAAAATGTTACCAATACAAAGTTGTACCATTTGGTTTGAATACTTCTGTTTCTGTTTTCATTAGGGCTTTGGATTCTGTGTTGGGAAAAGAACTTTGTGCTAGATTGACTGTATATGTGGATGACTTATTGATTGCTACTGATAACTGGGAAGAACATTGTGACCTGTTAAAGAAAACCCTTATTGCTCTTCAAGCAGGGGGCATGACTTTAAAGTTAAAAAAGTGTGAATTTGTGAGACAAGAAATTAAGTTTTTAGGACACATAATAACCACATCTGGGATTAGCAAGGACCCAGGAAAGCTTAATGCTATTGAAAATTGCCCTCCTCCAAAGAACAGGAAACAGTTGAAAGCGTTTTTAGGTCTTTGTGGGTTTTACCGCAAATTTGTGAAAGGGCAAGCTTTTAACAGCCCACATTTGAATGGCTTGTTAAAGAAAAATAGTGTATATATTTGGACATCTGAATGTCAGAAAGATTTTGAAAATTTGAAAACCGAGTTAGTAAGGGAAAACATTTTACATCATCCAGTTTTAAGTGAGCCATTCCACATGATTACAGACAGTAGTGCTTATGGTATTGGTGTTGAAATATTTCAGGAAAACACAGAATCTGGGGAAACTGAACATAATACCATTGCTTTTGCTAGTAGAACTTTAACTAAATATGAGAAAAACTATACTATTTCAGAGAAGGAGGCTTTAGCAATCATTTGGGGATTAAAGAAATTTAGGAATTATTTATGGGGACATAAAACTATAATTCATACAGACCACAAGGCATTAACCTTTTTAAAAAACTGTCGACTGTTTACTGGCAGGTTGAGTCGATGGGCTTTGGACTTACAACAGTTTGATCATGAGATATTATACATTAAAGGTAGTGACAATTATGTAGCTGATGCTTTATCACGGTTGCCTGAGGGTATGAACAACTTACCAAGGGAAGATAATGAAGATGGCAAATTCCATGTAAGATATATTAAGGAGGTTCCAGGTAGGAAAAGAATTGAGCAAATTTGTAAAAGTATGAGGTTCCACCAGAATGAGGATGAAATTTGGAAATCAGTGAAAGTTAATTTTAGTAACCCGAATTACCCACAAATCTGTAGATTTTACAAGATATTTAATGGAATTTTATACAGAAGAAAGAATACCAGCACTGAAGAATGGAAGGTGTGTTGGCCTAGGCAATTTGAGACTGAAGTAATTGATTATTTTCATCTTGCCTTAGGGCATTGTGGTCCCAAGAAATGCATTGAAAAGTTAAATGATGTTGTTGCAATTAATGTAGGTGTTACTAAGAAAATTACTGAGAGAATAAGATCTTGTGATGTATGTCAGAAGGCAAAAGTAACAAACAAACAAAATCAAGGTTTCATGCAGAATACCGTACCAGAGGACACATTAGAATTACTGTCAGTGGATTTGTATGGTCCTTTACCTAAAACCTCAGGTAATTGGTCTTACATTATTGTAGTATTGGAAGTGTTCTCCAAATTTATTAAATTATATCCAATCAGGAAAGCCACTGCTAAAGCAGTCTTCAGCAAGATGACTGAGTATTTTAACACCATTGGTAAACCTAAAGCAGTTTTGTCTGATAATGGACCACAGTTTATCTCAAAAATCTGGAAGGAAGGCATGAAGCAACATGATGTTCAAGTTAAATATATTTCAGCTTACCACCCGGCTAGTAACCCTGTCAAAAGATATATGCGTGAATTAGGAAGGTTAGGTAGAACCTACTGTCACCATAACCATAAGGCTTGGGGCAGATTTGTAAATGACTTTGAAAAAACCATGAACACCTTATACCATGAAACCACAGGTTTTACCCCTGAAGAAATTCTGTTGGACCATAAAAGTAAAAGTATTATTGAAGAGATCTTGCAATTCCCCCCTATTGTAGGAATTAACCTGCATGAGAAAAAAGAGTTAGTTAAGAAAAGAATGAAAGAGAAAGCGGCCGCTAGATCTAAGAGGCATGATAATAACCTCAAAACAACTAAATTTAAGCTTGGAGATTATGTTTTAGTAAAGACCCATGAAAAATCTAGCGAAATTAATAATGAAATTTCTAAATTCAAATATATTTACAATGGACCTTTTGAAGTGCAAGAAACTCCACATGCAAATGCTTATTTTCTTGTGTACCCTAGGTCAAGGAAGCCTTTAGGAGTTAGAAATATAGTTGACCTGAAAATGTATGTCCACAGAAACCAATAATGAGTGAAATGTACAACCCTCAGGGGGCAATGCATTCTTTGCATTGTCAGGTGCCTGACGAGCACCAGGGACCCGAGTCGTTGCTAGCACTACTTCCATTTCTTTTCGTGCTGCCAACCTTCCTCTTCATCATTCAGAACTTTTACTATCTTCTTTCCTTCTTCTCTATCAGAGTGTATTGAATAGTGTGGCGATGATGTAAGATATTGTGTATTGTTTGTGGACAAGTAAATGGAAAAATAATATGGGTACACTAGAAAATGGCAAAGAATAATGAAAATATAGTGGGTACTGTAAAGGAAAAATGAAATTAAAAAGCAATTGGAAAGAGAAATATGGATGAGAAAAGGTAAGAATATTGAAAAGAAAAGGTAAATGAATGCCATAATATAATTAAATGTAAATGTTTTTGAAAAAGAAAGGGGCAAATATGGTGTTGAAAAACTGTATATGTGTTTAAAACTGAGGAGATGAACCTGGCTAAGGTATGTGTAAAGTAGATGTGAGGTATGTGTCTAGTGCCAGCAAAAGAGTTGGCAGAAATCACTTGCAATAGGATATGAAATTATTGTCCTGATCTTGATGTATGTAATGACCTAACTGTGTGTGGAAAAGCAATGATAAAGGAGTACTAAGAAATACTTTATCCTAACTTGATCCTGAATATGACATTTAATTTTTCTTGATTAATGTATATGTTACCTGATTGTATCATTTGAAAAGAAATGGTTTTGTTACCAGTGTCTAATTGCTGTTTCAAAGTTGCAGGTTTAATGTTTTATACCATTAATGCAAATTTTACTAAAGATGTGACAGAATGATGAAAAACCTGGAAATGATGACAATAAACTGCTCAAAAATATGTTGATGGGCAGTAAAACAAGACAAAATAATAAAAATGCTGTGGTCCTGAAGTTGAGGACTACAAAATATGCTATGTGAGCAATAGCCAAAGGACCTGCCATTGTGGGGCAAGAAGTTGATAAGCGGTCACGAACTGCCAAACCTAGAGGATGGGGGCAGTGTGTCAATTTAAAAATGTGTTTTTTAGTGTTCTTTATCCAAATTGTGTTTTGTGTATATATGTTATAGGTAAAGACTGCCAAAACCAATAATGGGTAGAATGTGTAACATAGGCTGCTAGTGCTGAGGCAAGCAGTGAATTAAGTTAGGTTTTTTTGAGCAATATGTTATAAACTGACTATTCTTATTGAAGTCAGTGAAAATTTATTATAAAATGTATAAGGAATCTTATTTAAATGGATGTAGATGTTTTTGATACTAGGTTTTTTGAAATAACGTAAAGTTTTGGACTGCCTTGTTTTGAAACACAGCAGTGATGATTAAAGATAGGCTCTGAATATGTTAGTGTGTTTATGTGTAACAAATATTTTGGACTGCTATTAATGAAGAGCAGCTTTAAAGTTAATTATTTTGAAACAACCTTGCAAAGTTACTTTGGTATTTAATGAGTCAGTTGGAAAAGGTTTCTCATAGTTGTTTGTATAAATAATTGTGCATATCCGGATGCAAACTGAAATTTTCAATATTTCATTAATTGCTGAACCTTGTAAAATATACTGTGATCATTAATATGCTTGTGTGTCTGTGAAATTTTACATTCCTCTATAATTATTGAGAGACAAAATTCTGTTTTGCTAACTTAGAATGTCCTGTGTTATTGTATATGTGTTTAAATTTTTTTTTCATATTATTTAAAGGCTTTTCCTATTCTACTTATATGTAGATGAGTTTGTGTACTGATTGCCTATTAATTAAACTGTATGTGTATGAAACGAACATGCTTAAAGATATCTTGTGTAATGGTGCAAAATTAGTTTCCTTAAACCAGTGTGAAAATGAAAATTGCTTTAGATATTTTACTTTGAAAATATTTTGGAAGAAATACATGCAATTTCTTAGTGTATATACTGTATATTTGTAATGTGTGTGTGTGTGTGTGTGTTTTTTTTTCCCAACTGAAGTTGGATGGAATAAATTTTTTTTTGCAGCCAGCACCACTTAGGTGTTATGGATGTTTCCTTGAAGTATCCCTGATCGGAAACTTCAACGAAACATGCGGCATGTGTAACACCACAGCTCTTATGCTGTATGGATTCATTTTGCTTTATTTAATGTTACATTGTTGATCGCCTGTGAATGTGTTCAAATCGATAGCATAAAATTGTGTATTCTTTTCTTTGTCAAACCTTTGATGTCGTGATTTGATTCTATGCAAAGTAGTGTATCTGCAATTTGTATTCTTTGTCCCATTTGGAGGGAACAGAACTTTTGTATGTAATTGTAATTTTGTGTGAATAATTTTTTGTAGAAGTGTCAATATGTGAAAATGTTCTGTTTTATTTAATGTATTTGTTTGCTGTTATGTAAATTGCTGATCCTCACTTAGGGTTCTTAGTTAGTTTGTATGTAAATGGTGTAGTGGTTCCCCTCTGGAACGGAAATGCATAGCGCGCGCAAATTGTGGTTGGCATAGGTGGAGAAGGTGGAATTGATAGTCAGTCGGAGACGAGCCACTAGTCGGGAAGGAGCTACCAGTCTGTGCACTGTCAATGTAAAGGTGCATATCATGCTGATTCAGAGAGAGGCTTTTACTGCTTCTTTCCAATGCCTCGGATGGGTGGATAAATAGCTGGATCTATTCTGGAATTTGTATGAATCATCGCCATGAAGATACGATAAAGTCCGGCAATTCTACCTGTAATTCCACCTACCAACATGCAGTTGCCGCCACATTGCGCAATCACTGTAACGTAATACTATATTGATGTACAGTGAAGGATCAGCCTAATGGATGTGTTAGTGTGCTGAAATATAAGGTAATTCATATCGGAATTTATTTACCTACCTTGATTTTACTCCTCATCATAACACCTCTCAGGGTCCTCTCCGTTTGAAGTAAAGTGATTACCGAGTGTCCTTACTGAAAGTACGTTGAAGCCTAGAGCTTTGTTAAATAATGCCTCTTGAACTTATTAGAAAGATAGTTAAAGCTAATGTGGTAACAGAGTGAGTTAAAGCAAATGTTATTTGTCCAATAATAATTTTCCTATTGAAACTGTTATTTAAAGTGCTGTTACCAACTTCAAACTTTAGGCTGAGTCTTATAAAGTAAATGATCACGTTGTTGTCTGTAGTAAATTCTAAAAAGGAGAGTCAGTTCCTTGCAATTTTGTCAACATTGTGTTTCGTTGTAGTAAAAGTGAGAAAGCTGCAGTTGTGAAACGTTACATTCTCATGTATGCCAAGTGTTTGTCTCTCTTGTGTGCATATTAACAGTATAAAGACCACTCAGTTTGTGTAAATCCTGAAAGTGATAGTGTTTTTCTGTACCTGTTATAATTTTGAAAATAGTTCCTGCTGCTCTAACTGCTAGCTTCAATCTTAAAACATATGTGTGTTAGAGTTCATTGCACTCGCGTGTTGCTAAGTCTAGGTTGTGTCTGTTGTGTTGTCCATTATAGTTACTTACACCTACTTTCATAAACGAGAATGATAATCTTTCTCTTGCCTAATTAGGCTGGCGACCGTTTCCCTTATTCTATAAACAGTATAGCTAGGCAAAATTTTGTTTGTCACTATTCCAATATTAACGTAATTCTGACTTTCATTTCCGATAAGCCACTTCCATTAGGAACAATACGGTCAACTTAACAAAATTCCTCTCAGAGGGTAACACTGCTCTGTTGCTTTGTGCCATAGTTACTTTTACAAAATTGTTTTATGTTACAACCTGCTTCTGGCATTGAGGTTATGGTACAATAGTTAGCAGAGAGGGAGTGTTATACGTGGCGCCGCGTGACAGGACGTTGTTCAGTTTGCACCTACAGACGGAAAAAATTATAAGTAGTTAGCATTTTACACACATTGAGTGAACATAAAACGTCTAGCGGCACGAACCTGTACATAACTTGACAGAACTAATAGTGAAAGTTCAGTTTAAATAAAAAAATAAAAGGTATCAGTACGTAATAATAGCTAAAATGGACAAGAAATTAGAAATAAATGTAGACACACGAGAGCAGAATGCAACCGAGAGCAGTTCAGGCAGCACACCAACAGATGGCATGACGCGCGAGTTAAATTACGTACGTTATCACGCAGACGTTAATAAACAGATCGAAGTTATGTGTGTAGCGCGTAATAAGCAAGACAATGTAGGCGATGTTGTCGAAGACAGTGGCTATGCTGATGAGTCGAGGGATATGTTTGAATCACCAAAAACTGAAAGGAAAGTAGAACCTGCACACGGAAATGCAGCAGAACATAAAAGTGAAAAGAATTCAGATATGATAAATTTGTTAAAAGTGTTGTCTGCACAAATTACAGCACTGGGACAACAAAATGTAGAACAAAGACAGCAATTTGCTGCACATAATGACAATATTAATGCACAAATTGCAGCACAGGGGCAGTTAATTGCAATACAGGGGAGTGATATTAGCAAACAAATGCAAGAGCAAGGCAAAAAACTTAGTAAACAGATTGAGAAAGTTGGTGTAAAAGTAGACATTGTGAGTAATGAAATTAAAAACCTTAAAAGCGAAATTACTGTCATCAATGGCAATATTGACAACATACAGGGACAAGTTGATGACATTAACGAAAGATTTGACTCTGAAATAATTAAAATTCAAGATCAGATAGAACCCTTAGTCTGTACTAAAGTGGATGAAAAAGTATTCGGTATTAAATCCGAAATACAAACAGAATGTAACGCAGAATTTGCCCAGATTAAACAATCTGTAACAGAAACAAGCAGAGCTCTAACCAAACAGATTCTTACTTGCGAAAAGAAGTGTGAACATAACACTTCACAAATCCATGGCAAAATGTATGACTTGGAAAGAAAAATACAAACCGGACCTACACATTTTACTGAAAAAATGCCTTTCAGTAAAATATTAGAGGGCGAGGAAAAATTCGACCCAGCAAAGAGACATAACGGATGGCACCCCTTAGACTTTGTAAAGAATTGCGAAAGAAATTTTCCTGAATATTTGACTGACCAGGAAAAAATTAATGTTGTAATCAGTGCATTAACGGGAGACGCAAAAAGGTGGGGGTTAAATCTTGATACTAACCAGATGTCTTTTGAAACCTTCAAACAAAAATTTATTGACGAATACTGGTCAGAACAAAAACAAGACCAGTTGTGGCGTGAATTTCTAATGGCCAGACTGTATGATGTCAGAGGTAGGCAAACCATGAAAGAATTTTGCGAATCATGGTACAGAAAACTGATACATTTGAAGGCTAGAAGAACTGAAGCTGAGATCGTTTGGGTTCTTTGGCAGAAACTGCCTGAGGATTCGAAACGATATGTTGGGAGTACACACAGTAGTTTTTCTGCGTTCTTGGAAAGGGTAGAAGATGAAGATCATTGGCGAAGAAATCGCGAGTACTGTCCCCATAATAGCAATAATTATTCGCGAGAAAGTAATGACCAAGCTGAACGACAGGAAAACGGTAGATTTCGTGTAAACACGATTCAAAGAGGCCGTGCGAGAGGTTTTTATTCATTTATTTATTTATTCATCCGTGGAACAATAAATATTGTATGGATGTCGTCAGATTACAAAACATGAGCACACATTTACATTTACAATTAAACAGGTTTCTCATATTTTGTGTAGTTTTTATAACTAGTCATACACATATTTATGATTTACATAATATTTTGGTGATAATGTCATATGTTGCTAATAATCTACATCTATGTTAAATATTCTTTTACAGTATAAAAACTTTTACTTACTAAAAAGGTTTTAAGCTTTTGTCTGAAAGTGAGGGGCTCATTTATTTCTTTAATTTCTTGTGGTACTTTGTTGTACAGTTTTATCCCATTGTAAAATATACTTTTTTGTGTCTTTGCCTTGTTCTTTCTATCTAGATGGATGTGGTGACAAGCTCTTGTTTCATGGTCATGTATTAGGCTGTTTGTGTTGTACATGTTAAGATTTTTCTTAATGAACATTATGTTCTGAAAGATATACTCACAAGAAACAGTTAGAAATCCTAGCTTTCTAAATAATTCTAGACAGTGGGCCCTGTTGTTGCTATTTGTTATTGTCCTTATGGCTCTTTTTTGTACTTTGAACACAGTTTGTATGTTACTGGCACTTGTTCCCCAAAACATGATCCCATAGCTGAGGACTGAGTGTAGATATCCGTAATATGTTATTTTAAGACAGGTATTATTGCATACCGGTGCAAGGATTCTAAGAGCATAGCATGCTGTGGATAATTTCTTTGCCAAAATGTTGACATGGTTTGTCCATTTCAGTTGGCTGTCTACATTCATCCCTAAGAATTTGGTACTTGTTACACATTCTAATTCATTATTATTAACTTTTATTCTAGTGGCATTGTGTTTTTTGTTCAATTGGAAGTTAATATAGTTAGTTTTCTTTACATTTAGGGTTACTTTATTTTTTAATGACCAGTTGTGGACATCATTGAGAGCCTCGTTTGCTCTTTCTGACAGTTGTGTTGGATTTTCACCTGTTATTACTATGTTGCTATCATCAGCAAAAAGTATTTTTTCGCCATGTCTGATACTTTGTGGGAAGTCGTTAATGTATATAAGAAACAATATTGGGCCTAATACACTTCCCTGTGGGACGCCTATATTCACATTTTCTGGGTCAGACAGGTGTTTTATAAGGGAATTGTTTGAAACTTGTGATATCTCAACTCGTTGAACTCTGTTTTCCAAGTATGATTTGAACCACTTCTTTGTCACACCTCTTATTCCTATTTGCCCTAATTTATGAAGTAAGATTTTGTGGTCAACTGTATCAAAGGCCTTGGACAAGTCTAAAAAGATACCACTTACATTTTCACCTTTGTCCAGTGCTTCTAAAATTGCTTTAGTGAACTGTGCTATAGCATATTGTGTGCCTGTTCCGGGCCTAAAACCAAATTGGTCATTGGAAAGAAGATTATATTTATTCAGGTAATTTAGCAGTCTCTTTTTAACTAGTATTTCTATTATTTTAGAAATGATAGACAGTATAGAGATCGGCCTGTAGTTCTCTACATTTTCCACATCTCCGTTTTTAAGGATAGGTATAACTTTTGCTTGTTTTAGGTACTCCGGAAAGTATCCAGACTCGAAAGATTCATTAATTATGTCTGTTAATGGGCCCTTTATGGAGTCTATACAATCTTTAATTACGCAGACTGGAATTTCATCAAGTCCTACTGAAGTTTTATTTTTTAGTTGGTGTACTACTAGTGCCACTTCCCTTTCTGTAGTTGGCAAGAGCACCGTTGAGTTTGTTGGCTGGTTCTGAGTAGGTAAATCATACGTATCTGGAAATTTCTGCTGTAATTTTTTTGCAATACTACTGAAATATGAGTTTACAAAATCAGCTAATTTTTTAGGGTTACCTACTGGTACATCTTTGTTTTTAATATGTGAATTGAGGTCCTTTTTAGCAGAGTTAGATGTTTCCTGTTTGACGATGTTCCAGGCTGCTTTGCTCTTGTTTTCAGCTTCAAGTAATATTTTGTTGTTTGAAAGTTTTTTTGCGGCTAGCAACACCTTTCTGTAAATTTTCCTGTACTTTTTGTAGGATTGCAGAACTTCTGGGTTAGACTGATTATTTTTTATGGAGTTGAGATATCTAAGAGTTTCTGAGGATTTTTTGATACCTGTAGTCACCCACTGATTTCTCTTTGTAGTTCTAATTTGATAAAGAGTTTTGGGAAACATCTCTTCAAATCTGAGTTTAAAAATTGACATGAACTTGATAAATTTCTGATTTGCGTTGGTTTCCGCATAGACTTCCCTCCAATCTTCATATTCTAGCTGGGATTTAAACTGATGCAGGGCTGATTTGGAAAACATTCTTTTGTATGTACAAAGTTTAGGAAATTATACGACGCGCGGCAGAGGATACATAGCACGGAATTCCCAAACTAGAGACGAAATGGAAAACTAAAAACCGCGTGTGTTACGGGCCGGATTCACGCGGGAACCGGTTTTGGGCCCAAAGAAAAGATGCCAAATATTAGATTCGAGAAGGAAAGACGTGAACTACGGGGCAGGAAGGTTAAGGGCGCGCCTATAGTAGACGGGCGCGGAATGATACATAGTGGCGTTCCCAGTGCGAAGTCACGTGACCCTTCGTGCTCGGGCCAGCCGTTGCCGAAGCAGCGTACATTGCACTTGGCAGCAGACACAAATGGCAGACGTCGGAACAAGATGGCTGCCGTAGAGAGAGACAGAAGAGGCGGGATCGGATACTTCCGATGGCCAGTTTCAGTAGTAGATGAATGTAGAGATGAAAATAAAGTTAATATGTCATATGACAATGATAACTCGGTATCGGAATCGTGTGAAAAGACTTTTTTAAAGAATGCAAGGGAGCCAGAAAAGGCGAGTGGAAAGGAGAACATTTGTACTGTTAATAATGTGTATGAAGTAAAAGACGTAAATGTGGGGGAGGTTGTGATGAATAAAGAGGAAAGGGAGGTAGAATATGCCACGCAAAAGACGTGTGCACAATTAATAATAGGCAAAAATGAGGTAGAGGAGGACGTTAGTAATCATGACATTATGAGCAGTGCAGATGAAATTATTGTTGATGGAAAGGTGTTTAATAGTTTTGATGTAGAAAGGTCTAGTAAGAATTTCGCACGATTACCTGAAAATGACAGCATGGAAGAAAATGAAATGAAAGTTATTGAAGTATGTGACGATTATACTAAGTATGAAGTTAAGGCTGAAATCGTTCAAAGTGATATAACAGAAGTGGCTGACTGTCCAAACGATGTGCATTATGTAGAAAAGGAGTCGGAAAACGAAGTGGCTGAGACATCTAGTGATAATCTGCCTCACTGTCTAAAAGTTGCTTTCCTGCTCGAATCTGATAACGAAATAGAACCTAGTGATAGTTCAGACGAAGGAGAGACGACAGATTCAGATACAGATGAATTTTCGGAGGTCGGCAAACATAATTATACCTTTACAGAAAGAGGTTACGAAAAAATTAAAGACATCTTTTCGAAACAAAATCCGGAATGTGTAACTGAAACAAAACCGAAAGAGCCGCCGGATGATACTGTATTAGGGCGGGCTTTACTAAATGAAATGACAGAAATAAATTTACAGAAACCTAAAGAATGTTCAGAGATAAATATAGTAGACCGTGAACTGTTAAAGATCTGTAAAGATGTAGAGGTCCACAAACCCAAAAAGCCACCTGATATACGATTGAAATCAGTAGGTAATATTTCCTGGAAAGATATTATGGTTGAGCAGGATTTATTATGGGAAGAACAGGAGGTAAAGGAACAGAGAATTATTAAACAAACTATAATACCTGTAAATGTTTGTAACACTGAACTGCAAGTACTTTTAGACACAGGATCCCAAATCAGTGCCATATCAGAATCTTTCTTTAATCATATTTCATGTAATCCAGGGTTAGTAATAATGTCTGTTAGTGGAGTGAAAATTATAGGAGCTACTGGTAGATCCAGCAAGCCCATTCAAAAACAAGTATTGATGGACTTTGAAATAGGAAGCCAAAAATTTGAACATGATTTTTTAGTGGTCCCTGAACTAAGTGCTGAAATGATCCTAGGTATTGATTGGCTAGACAAGGAAAAAGTAATTTTAGATTGTGGTAGTGGAACTGTTAAGATTAATAGGGAAACCGAGACAATAGAAATTAAATTTGAAGGTAACAACCAGGTCCAAGCTGTGAATGTGGAATCCATTTTATTAAAAATAGAATCTGAAAATGATGGTTTATCCCAACTATATGAAATATACCATGTGAGAGGTTTATTGCAGGATGATCAAAAAACTGACAGTCTAAGGGAAATTGTTGGTGTTATCCAAGGAATATCATATGAACAGAAAGATGATTTATTTGATATCTTGAATAGTAATAAGAAAGTGTTCTCTGATAAACCAGGTGTCGTAAATAACTTTGAATACCGTATGGATATCCTGGAACATGAACCATTCTTTGTCAGACCATATCCAATACCTATAGCTAAGAAAGAGGCAGTACAAGCTGAAATTGATAAAATGTTGGAATGGGGGGTAATAGAAAGAAGCAATAGTGAATACAATAGTCCACTTATTATAGTCAACAAAAAGGATGGAGGTGTAAGAGTAGTCATTGATGCACGAACATTGAATAAAATTGTCAGGAGAGAAGTAGACAGGCCTGAAAATTTAGATGATTTATTACAAAAGTTCCATAATGTGAAATATCTAACCAGTTTAGACCTTACTGCTGGATATTGGCAGATCCCATTACACAAAGATTCTAGAAAATACACAGCTTTTTTGTTTGCAGGAAAATGTTACCAATACAAAGTTGTACCATTTGGTTTGAATACTTCTGTTTCTGTTTTCATTAGGGCTTTGGATTCTGTGTTGGGAAAAGAACTTTGTGCTAGATTGACTGTATATGTGGATGACTTATTGATTGCTACTGATAACTGGGAAGAACATTGTGACCTGTTAAAGAAAACCCTTATTGCTCTTCAAGCAGGGGGCATGACTTTAAAGTTAAAAAAGTGTGAATTTGTGAGACAAGAAATTAAGTTTTTAGGACACATAATAACCACATCTGGGATTAGCAAGGACCCAGGAAAGCTTAATGCTATTGAAAATTGCCCTCCTCCAAAGAACAGGAAACAGTTGAAAGCGTTTTTAGGTCTTTGTGGGTTTTACCGCAAATTTGTGAAAGGGCAAGCTTTTAACAGCCCACATTTGAATGGCTTGTTAAAGAAAAATAGTGTATATATTTGGACATCTGAATGTCAGAAAGATTTTGAAAATTTGAAAACCGAGTTAGTAAGGGAAAACATTTTACATCATCCAGTTTTAAGTGAGCCATTCCACATGATTACAGACAGTAGTGCTTATGGTATTGGTGTTGAAATATTTCAGGAAAACACAGAATCTGGGGAAACTGAACATAATACCATTGCTTTTGCTAGTAGAACTTTAACTAAATATGAGAAAAACTATACTATTTCAGAGAAGGAGGCTTTAGCAATCATTTGGGGATTAAAGAAATTTAGGAATTATTTATGGGGACATAAAACTATAATTCATACAGACCACAAGGCATTAACCTTTTTAAAAAACTGTCGACTGTTTACTGGCAGGTTGAGTCGATGGGCTTTGGACTTACAACAGTTTGATCATGAGATATTATACATTAAAGGTAGTGACAATTATGTAGCTGATGCTTTATCACGGTTGCCTGAGGGTATGAACAACTTACCAAGGGAAGATAATGAAGATGGCAAATTCCATGTAAGATATATTAAGGAGGTTCCAGGTAGGAAAAGAATTGAGCAAATTTGTAAAAGTATGAGGTTCCACCAGAATGAGGATGAAATTTGGAAATCAGTGAAAGTTAATTTTAGTAACCCGAATTACCCACAAATCTGTAGATTTTACAAGATATTTAATGGAATTTTATACAGAAGAAAGAATACCAGCACTGAAGAATGGAAGGTGTGTTGGCCTAGGCAATTTGAGACTGAAGTAATTGATTATTTTCATCTTGCCTTAGGGCATTGTGGTCCCAAGAAATGCATTGAAAAGTTAAATGATGTTGTTGCAATTAATGTAGGTGTTACTAAGAAAATTACTGAGAGAATAAGATCTTGTGATGTATGTCAGAGGGCAAAAGTAACAAACAAACAAAATCAAGGTTTCATGCAGAATACCGTACCAGAGGACACATTAGAATTACTGTCAGTGGATTTGTATGGTCCTTTACCTAAAACCTCAGGTAATTGGTCTTACATTATTGTAGTATTGGAAGTGTTCTCCAAATTTATTAAATTATATCCAATCAGGAAAGCCACTGCTAAAGCAGTCTTCAGCAAGATGACTGAGTATTTTAACACCATTGGTAAACCTAAAGCAGTTTTGTCTGATAATGGACCACAGTTTATCTCAAAAATCTGGAAGGAAGGCATGAAGCAACATGATGTTCAAGTTAAATATATTTCAGCTTACCACCCGGCTAGTAACCCTGTCAAAAGATATATGCGTGAATTAGGAAGGTTAGGTAGAACCTACTGTCACCATAACCATAAGGCTTGGGGCAGATTTGTAAATGACTTTGAAAAAACCATGAACACCTTATACCATGAAACCACAGGTTTTACCCCTGAAGAAATTCTGTTGGACCATAAAAGTAAAAGTATTATTGAAGAGATCTTGCAATTCCCCCCTATTGTAGGAATTAACCTGCATGAGAAAAAAGAGTTAGTTAAGAAAAGAATGAAAGAGAAAGCGGCCGCTAGATCTAAGAGGCATGATAATAACCTCAAAACAACTAAATTTAAGCTTGGAGATTATGTTTTAGTAAAGACCCATGAAAAATCTAGCGAAATTAATAATGAAATTTCTAAATTCAAATATATTTACAATGGACCTTTTGAAGTGCAAGGAACTCCACATGCAAATGCTTATTTTCTTGTGTACCCTAGGTCAAGGAAGCCTTTAGGAGTTAGAAATATAGTTGACCTGAAAATGTATGTCCACGGAAACCAATAATGAGTGAAATGTACAACCCTCAGGGGGCAATGCATTCTTTGCATTGTCAGGTGCCTGACGAGCACCAGGGACCCGAGTCGTTGCTAGCACTACTTCCATTTCTTTTCGTGCTGCCAACCTTCCTCTTCATCATTCAGAACTTTTACTATCTTCTTTCCTTCTTCTCTATCAGAGTGTATTGAATAGTGTGGCAATGATGTAAGATATTGTGTATTGTTTGTGGACAAGTAAATGGAAAAATAATATGGGTACACTAGAAAATGGCAAAGAATAATGAAAATATAGTGGGTACTGTAAAGGAAAAATGAAATTAAAAAGCAATTGGAAAGAGAAATATGGATGAGAAAAGGTAAGAATATTGAAAAGAAAAGGTAAATGAATGCCATAATATAATTAAATGTAAATGTTTTTGAAAAAGAAAGGGGCAAATATGGTGTTGAAAAACTGTATATGTGTTTAAAACTGAGGAGATGAACCTGGCTAAGGTATGTGTAAAGTAGATGTGAGGTATGTGTCTAGTGCCAGCAAAAGAGTTGGCAGAAATCACTTGCAATAGGATATGAAATTATTGTCCTGATCTTGATATATGTAATGACCTAACTGTGTGTGGAAAAGCAATGATAAAGGAGTAGTAAGAAATACTTTATCCTAACTTGATCCTGAATATGACATTTAATTTTTCTTGATTAATGTATATGTTACCTGATTGTATCATTTGAAAAGAAATGGTTTTGTTACCAGTGTCTAATTGCTGTTTCAAAGTTGCAGGTTTAATGTTTTATACCATTAATGCAAATTTTACTAAAGATGTGACAGAATGATGAAAAACCTGGAAATGATGACAATAAACTGCTCAAAAATATGTTGATGGGCAGTAAAACAAGACAAAATAATAAAAATGCTGTGGTCCTGAAGTTGAGGACTACAAAATATGCTATGTGAGCAATAGCCAAAGGACTTGCCATTGTGGGGCAAGAAGTTGATAAGCGGTCACGAACTGCCAAACCTAGAGGATGGGGGCAGTGTGTCAATTTAAAAATGTGTTTTTTAGTGTTCTTTATCTAAATTGTGTTTTGTGTCTATATGTTATAGGTAAAGACTGCCAAAACCAATAATGGGTAGAATGTGTAACATAGGCTGCTAGTGCTGAGGCAAGCAGTGAATTAAGTTAGGTTTTTTTGAGCAATATGTTATAACCTGACTATTCTTATTGAAGTCAGTGAAAAGTTATTATAAAATGTATAAGGAATCTAATTTAAATGGATGTAGATGTTTTTGATACTAGGTTTTTTGAAATAACGTAAAGTTTTGGACTGCCTTGTTTTGAAACACAGCAGTGATGATTAAAGATAGGCTCTGAATATGTTAGTGTGTTTATGTGTAACAAATATTTTGGACTGCTATTAATGAAGAGCAGCTTTAAAGTTAATTATTTTGAAACAACCTTGCAAAGTTACTTTGGTATTTAATGAGTCAGTTGGAAAAGGTTTCTCATAGTTGTTTGTATAAATAATTGTGCATATCCGGATGCAAACTGAAATTTTCAATATTTCATTAATTGCTGAACCTTGTAAAATATACTGTGATCATTAATATGCTTGTGTGTCTGTGAAATTTTACATTCCTCTATAATTATTGAGAGACAAAATTCTGTTTTGCTAACTTAGAATGTCCTGTGTTATTGTATATGTGTTTAAATTTTTTTTTCATATTATTTAAAGGCTTTTCCTATTCTACTTATATGTAGATGAGTTTGTGTACTGATTGCCTATTAATTGAACTGTATGTGTATGAAACGAACATGCTTAAAGATATCTTGTGTAATGGTGCAAAATTAGTTTCCTTAAACCAGTGTGAAAATGAAAATTGCTTTAGATATTTTACTTTGAAAATATTTTGGAAGAAATACATGCAATTTCTTAGTGTATATACTGTATATTTGTAATGTGTGTGTGTGTGTGTTTTTTTTTTTCCCAACTGAAGTTGGATGGAATAAATTTTTTTTTGCAGCCAGCACCACTTAGGTGTTATGGATGTTTCCTTGAAGTATCCCTGATCGGAAACTTCAACGAAACATGCGGCATGTGTAACACCACAGCTCTTATGCTGTATGGATTCATTTTGCTTTATTTAATGTTACATTGTTGATCGCCTGTGAATGTGTTCAAATCGATAGCATAAAATTGTGTATTCTTTTCTTTGTCAAACCTTTGATGTCGTGATTTGATTCTATGCAAAGTAGTGTATCTGCAATTTGTATTCTTTGTCCCATTTGGAGGGAACAGAACTTTTGTATGTAATTGTAATTTTGTGTGAATAATTTTTTGTAGAAGTGTCAATATGTGAAAATGTTCTGTTTTATTTAATGTATTTGTTTGCTGTTATGTAAATTGCTGATCCTCACTTAGGGTTCTTAGTTAGTTTGTATGTAAATGGTGTAGTGGTTCCCCTCTGGAACGGAAATGCATAGCGCGCGCAAATTGTGGTTGGCATAGGTGGAGAAGGTGGAACTGATAGTCAGTCGGAGACGAGCCACTAGTCGGGAAGGAGCTACCAGTCTGTGCACTGTCAATGTAAAGGTGCATATCATGCTGATTCAGAGAGAGGCTTTTACTGCTTCTTTCCAATGCCTCGGATGGGTGGATAAATAGCTGGATCTATTCTGGAATTTGTATGAATCATCGCCATGAAGATACGATAAAGTCCGGCAATTCTACCTGTAATTCCACCTACCAACATGCAGTTGCCGCCACATTGCGCAATCACTGTAACGTAATACTATATTGATGTACAGTGAAGGATCAGCCTAATGGATGTGTTAGTGTGCTGAAATATAAGGTAATTCATATCGGAATTTATTTACCTACCTTGATTTTACTCCTCATCATAACACCTCTCAGGGTCCTCTCCGTTTGAAGTATAGTGATTACCGAGTGTCCTTACTGAAAGTACGTTGAAGCCTAGAGCTTTGTTAAATAATGCCTCTTGAACTTATTAGAAAGATAGTTAAAGCTAATGTGGTAACAGAGTGAGTTAAAGCAAATGTTATTTGTCCAATAATAATTTTCCTATTGAAACTGTTATTTAAAGTGCTGTTACCAACTTCAAACTTTAGGCTGAGTCTTATAAAGTAAATGATCACGTTGTTGTCTGTAGTAAATTCTAAAAAGGAGAGTCAGTTCCTTGCAATTTTGTCAACATTGTGTTTCGTTGTAGTAAAAGTGAGAAAGCTGCAGTTGTGAAACGTTACATTCTCATGTATGCCAAGTGTTTGTCTCTCTTGTGTGCATATTAACAGTATAAAGACCACTCAGTTTGTGTAAATCCTGAAAGTGATAGTGTTTTTCTGTACCTGTTATAATTTTGAAAATAGTTCCTGCTGCTCTAACTGTTAGCTTCAATCTTAAAACATATGTGTGTTAGAGTTCATTGCACTCGCGTGTTGCTAAGTCTAGGTTGTGTCTGTTGTGTTGTCCATTATAGTTACTTACACCTACTTTCATAAACGAGAATGTTAATCTTTCTCTTGCCTAATTAGGCTGGCGACCGTTTCCCTTATTCTATAAACAGTATAGCTAGGCAAAATTTTGTTTGTCACTATTCCAATATTAACGTAATTCTGACTTTCATTTCCGATAAGCCACTTCCATTAGGAACAATACGGTCAACTTAACAAAATTCCTCTCAGAGGGTAACACTGCTCTGTTGCTTTGTGCCATAGTTACTTTTACAAAATTGTTTTATGTTACAACCTGCTTCTGGCATTGAGGTTATGGTACAATAGTTAGCAGAGAGGGAGTGTTATACGATGACCTCAGAAGTTAAGTCCCATAGCGCTCAGAGCCATTTGAAACATTTTGAACCAGCAATTTGATTGAAGTCAAATGATGCCAACAATTTGATTAAGACCGCACAGACGTAGGTGATGTTGATTTAATTCCAGATCTTGCACCATGCGCCATCCATCTCTTCGGCAAGCTGAAAGAACATCTGGCGGGAAAGAGATTTTGAAAGGATGAGGACTTTCACACAACGGTTCTCGAAAGGCTCCGTGACAAAGGAGCGGATTCCTATAATCAAGCAATTGAACGATTGGTGAAACGTTCCCACGGTTGTTTTACAGAGACTTGGTGACTATGTTGAAAAACAGGTCACGTCTCTGTGTCACTCTGAAGTACATTGCAGCATTCGATAAAATTACTTGGCCTGACACAATAATGTACAATTTACCTTTGGAAATCCCATCATAGCTGTCTAGTTTGATTAATTAGTTTTTCATTACTTTTGCCTATCATCAGCGAAATGTGGTGTCAACAAAAGGAGGTATATCATCAGGTAGCTGAGCTCTTTAATCTGCTACCTCGACCACCTTCGTACTCAATTTGAATAAATAGATATTTCAGAACATTTCCCCATTATCCTTTCAGTTATTATTTTTAATTTACGTAGTACAGATGCTGAGGCATTATCAAATTCTTAAGCACGTCACACTCTTTAAAATTGGTACTCTCGTATGGTTTAATGTGGACTGAATTTATCCAGTTAGTCCTAAAAGTTTCGAGACTGCATTAATAAAAATTGCAGGAACTTCAAAATGGTCGTTTTTAATGTTTCGGGTATTGTACACAGTATCCCCAGAGCTGAGTGCAAAGCACAAACGTTCATGTAATCATGTGACAATGTCAGAAAAGTTCTTGTTTGGGCTGTTGTTCAAGCCGTGCGTCACATTAGCTTAAATGTCAAAGCGTTGATTCTTCAAAACAATTCCTGCATTTTGTCATTTCATGGTAGGTAGAATACAGGCTAGTGAAATGAAGTTCCAGAGGAGCAGGTTGAGTGTAACAAGACGAGACAGATTGCGAAATGTGTATGTGAGGGAAAGACTAAAGGAGGAACCAGTACAGGACAGGATAGAAAAATCAAGACTGCAGTGGTATGGACACATGAAGAGAATGGATGAGGGAAGAATTCCAAAGAGGATGTTTGATCTGCAACTGGAGGGGAAGAGGCCCAGAGGAAGACCAAGAGATAGATGGGTGAAGGGAGTGAAGGAATGTGTGACGAGAAGAGAAGAGAACTGGACGAAGGTGGAAGAGGGGGAATGGTGGAAAGACAGAACACGATGGAGAGGCTTGTGTTCCCGACAGACCCAGCCAGTGGCTGGAAACTGTCCAAGATGATGATGATGATGGTAGGTTCAGTTTGGTAACACCAAGTCTCGTAACCCGTCATGATTTTTTTCAGAATAGAACTGTACTCGTTTTGTATTTCAATCAAGTCGCGACGGACGTCCAAGAATAGTTGACTTTTGTTCAGGACAGACTTCGCAAACGCTTTCCTCTTCTTGAGCACATTCTCGAAAATGTCTTAAAACATTATTCAGAGACGTTGCTCCGTTGCGATTTGTGACACAACAAAAAACGATGACACGCTGTGGCAGTATGTCCACTACTTAAGACTGCCTGCTCACAACTGGCTGATCAAAAGCATATCTGTTGTTGTTAGTTCAAGCTGACACTGTTGTTACTGCGCTAAGGTCGCCTATACGGCTGGAATAAAATTAGTCACCGAATTGCACTCATGTTCAGAAAAAACAGAACACCTTGAACGATTAGGCAGAGGACATGCACATTAGTTTGTTGTGCAGAAATGATCAGCATTAGAACCATGTCGGACCGCGGGTTCAAGGTCAACATCGATATCGTGTCGCCGGCCGGTGTGGCCGAGCGGTTCTCGGTGCTTCAGTCCGGAACCGTGCTGCTGCTACGGTCGCAGGTTCGAATCCTGCCGCGGGCATGGATGTGTGTGATGTCTTAGGTTAGTTAGGTTTAAGTAGCTCTAAGTCTAGGGGACTGATGACCTGAGATGTTAAGTCCCATAGTGCTCAGAGTCATTTGAACCATTTTTTGATATCGTGTCCCATCTACCGCTAAAATGTGTCTGTGGCTATCGTAGTTGTTACAAATCGAAGGTAATGGATTTATGTTACTCGAGCAGACATGCAGGATGCCTCGAAGACGTATGCGCGAAACGTATCGTCAAATCAGTGAGTTGGAAAGGGGACGCATGATGGAAGAGTGAGAATGTTGTGCATCCACCAGGGAAATTACTGCTCGTGTGGGACGAAGTGTTTCGGTACTTCAACGAGTGCGCACAGAAGGACAAACGGAAGGCCGTAGAACACGACGAGATGGGTCAGGTCTACCGCCGAGGAGATCGACACCTCATCTGAATAGCATTGCAGGACAGATCTGCGTCCACCACGCTTCTAGTGCAACAGTGGAACAGTGTAACGCATCGCACGATCAGGGGTGAGAGTCTGTCTCCGTTTATTACGGCATGAGTTACGTACGAATCGTCCACTTCTCCGTTTACCTTTGACGAATGTGCAGATACATGCCAGACGGTATTGGTGCATGGACTGACATCACTGGGAAGAGGAATGGATTAACAGAGTATTTTCGGACGAATCCAGGTTCTGTTTTTTTTTTTAATGATAGCCGCATTTTGGTTCGCCGCAGACAGGGTGAGTGTCATCACAGTGAATGCATTCGCACAAGACATGCAGCGCCAACTCAAAACCTTATGACGTGGGGTGCTACTGGTTACAGCCACAAATCACAGTTGCTGCGTGTGCATGGCACTGTGACTAGTGTGGCCTACGTAAATGACATCCGGCAACCCATAGCCATGTCCTTTCTGCACAGCATCCGAACAAATGACTTCTTGGTGTCACAGGATGTCACCCTTTTGCCCTGTCACAGCAGATCACTAGACTTGTCGCCAATCGCAAATGTGTTGGATACAGTGAAATGATGGGTGCAGTGCTATGACCACGACAGATGAACTTTGGAACGAGGTAAATGCGGCATGGATGGTTATACGACAGGAAGGCATTTGCGCTTTATACGCGTCGATATGCCATCAGGCATGAAACAAGTTACCGCGACTCATGGTGGACCTATGCCTACTAGGCAACAGGACACACGCTGAACCGAGGTGACTGAAATGCTAAACATTTTTGCAGAGGATACTAATCTTCATTTCCTGTGAATATGAATATTCTATTTCTAGTAAAATTGTAGCGAAATGCAGGAAGATCTGCAGCGGATAGGCACTTGGTGCAGGGAGTGGCAACTAACTCTTAACATAGACAAATGTAACGTATTGCGAATACATAGAAAGAAGGATCTTTTATTGTATGATTATATGATAGCGGAACAAACACTGGTAGCAGTTACTTCTGTAAAATATCTGGGAGTATGCGTGCGGAACGATTTGAAGTGGAATGATCATATAAAATCAATTGTTGGTAAGGCGGCTACCAGGTTGAGATTCATTGGGAGAGTCCTTAGAAAATGTAGTCCATCAACAAAGGAGGTGGCTTACAAAACACTCGTTCGAACTATACTTGAGTATTGCTCATCAGTGTGGGATCCGTACCAGATCGGGCTGACGGAGGAGATAGAGAAGATCCAAAGAAGAGCGGCGCGTTTCGTCACAGGGTTATTTGGTAACCGTGATAGCGTTACGGAGATGTTTAACAAACTCAAGTGGCAGACTCTGCAAGAGAGGCGCTCTGCATCTCGGTGTAGCTTGCTCGCCAGGTTTCGAGACGGTGCGTTTCTGGATGAGGTATCGAATATATTGCTTCCCCCTACTTATACCTCCCGAGAAGATCACGAATGTAAAATTAGAGAGATTAGAGCGCGCACAGAGGCTTTCAGACAGTCGTTCTTCCCGCGAACCATACGCAACTGGAACAGGAAAGGGCGGTAATGACAGTGGCACGTAAAGTGCCCTCCGCCACACACCGTTGGGTGGCTTGCGGAGAATAAATGTAGATGTAGGTGTAGTCGTTCAAAGTGTTCTGTTTTTTTTATTTTTTATATATATTTTTTCCCTCAACATGAGTGTCTTTAGACGGACGGTGTATACTAACTAACCTAAGGACATCACACACATCCACCTCCGAGGCAGGATTCGAGGTATCTGACAGGAGCAATGTAGCACAGCAACCGCCCAGAATTTATCTGCTCCTTCCCCCCCCCCCCCCCCCCCCCAAGCCACGCCCATCTTAGGTGCACATCCCGTGTCTAACGTCACGATGTACAATTTCTGATTATGAGCAGGACGATGACATACGTCACAATTGACATTCTCACAGCGAGTACACTGGTCTTTACTTGTGTTTCTGCACTCAGTTGTGTCATTCATGTTTGTCACTCCACCGCTCCCGTTTTGTATCATAATCTCCTAAGTCACTATAATTATTGCCCAAGTATCAAATAGAAAAATGTACGTTTTTCAGCGTATCTCAGTACAAAGGTTGTGATTGGTCAGCACAATTATTATCAAAATTGACAATAATTACGCATAAACGTAGGCTTCCGATACCATTCTCACATTCAATAACATTTTTATAGGTTTGTGAGCCCATTGTTAATATATAAAACTACCGACGTTTCGGTCCCTGTTGCAAGTGACCTTTTTCAGGGTGTTTCGTTTACAGTAAACAAAAACACCCTGAAGAAGGTCACTTGCAACAGGGACTGAAACGTCGGTAGTTTTATAGATTCAGAATGCGGTCACAAACCCCCCCAAAAAAATTATTGAATAATTATGCAGTTTGCAAAATTTATTGAATAATTATACAGTTTGCAAAACAAAATTTGTTTGTTTTTCACTCTTAAACGTTAATTTCTGTATCTGTGTCTACAATTTAATTCTCGTTGCATCTAACTTCAACCTTTCAACCTTTCTCTTTTCAAAGTTTCCAACTTATATGCACGATGAAGGGTTCGAATATGCTGACCGACATAAAAACGTTTCTGGAAAAGAAAACTTTTACGTGTGACTATTTCAGTACGCATGTGAGGCAGCTAAAGCAATGACAGAAGTAAAGAAAAATCTCAAAACAGTGGAAGCAAAAATGTTGCCGTCCCCGTATTCAAAACGGGAGAGAATACCAAAGTAGTCAGGCGTTTGGACTAGAAACGACAAAAATATTCTCGAAGCTACCGAAATATTTATCTGATGCGTTGCGGAGGTGAGAAAGAGGCACACGAAGATAAATGAGAACATACGGAGACATACATTTACAACAAAATTTACAAATTCAAAATTGAATGTTTCACATATAATAGATGAACGATGAACATTTTTCAAAACTGAATAAAATGTTCTCGGGTTTCCAACCGCGTCAATTGCTTAAAACTACACGAGCTTTCGGCCAAGCACTCCTTGGCCATTGTCAAGTTGTATGTTTGCCAGTGGGCTGTTGGTCGCCCTTATATACGCTAGCTGCCGGCTGTGACGTAACTGGTGCCCTTGACATTGCCATATATGGGCATGTTTTGAGTCGGCATTCGATGTGCCCTCTTCAACCGCGCGATCGCTGGATCCCACGCAGCGCTGAGCTGCAAGCCACAGTCTCTATTCAGAGTGTTTCTTCTCTTATTAAACTGTCCCAGAAGCAGTTAGTACGAGCCACCACAGAGGTATCGTCAAATTTTATGTGGTGACCGTTTTCTAACGCATGCTCAGCTAACGCAGATTTATCTGGTTAGCGTAGGTGATAATACTTCTCATGTTCTTTCCTGCGTTGTTCCACAGTGTGCGCTGTTTGTCCGATGTACTTCTGGCCACACTCACAAAGTATTTCGTAGACTCCAGGTGTTTTGGGACCTATTGCTTCTTTAACTGGTCTCAGTAATTGACGGATTTTCGTTGGAGGCCTGAAGACTGATTTGATCTTGTGTCTTTTCAACAGGCGGCTCATCTTGCCCGACACAGAGCCACAGAATGGCAGCAAAGCAAGTTTCTTTTCCTGCTCTTCGTCGGTGGTCTTATTCTGATATTTCCCAGGAATCCCTTGATGGGCGCTGTAGCCGTTATTCCTGAAAACCTTGCGTAAGTGGCTCAGTTCATGGGGCAGGTTATCGTTGTCTGATATTACTCTTGCACCATGCACCAATGTTTGTAATACTGTGCGCTTCTGTGCTGGATGATGATAGCTGGTGGCGTGCACGTACAGGTCTGTGTGGGTGGGTTTTCTGTAGACGCGGTGGCCAAGGCACCCATTTCGTTTACGGTGGACAGCTGGCCGAAGTGGCCGAGCGGTTAAAGGCGCTGCAGTCTGGAACCGCAAGACCGCTACGGTCGCAGGTTCGAATCCTGCCTCGGGCATGGATGTTTATGATGTCCTTAAGTTAGTTAGGTTTAACTAGTTCTAAGTTCTAAGGGACTTATGACCTCAGCAGTTGAGTCCCATAGTGCTCAGAGCCATTTGAACCATTTTACGGTGGACAAGGACGTCAAGGAAGTGCAATGTGTTATCTTTTTCCACCTCCATGGTGAACTGGATATTACTGTTGATGCCATTGAGGTGTTCCAAAAACTCGTCTAGTTTCTCGCGTCCGTGTGGCCAAATGACGAACGTGTCGTCAACGTATGGAAAGAAACACTTCGGCTTCAATGGCGCAGTATCTCTGGCAATATCCTCAAAATACTACATGAAGATGTTTGCAACAGCTGAAGCCAACGGGCTACCCATTGCTACGCCGTCTGTCTGATCGTAATACTGGCCGTTGTACACGAAATAAGAGGACGTAAGTGTGTGCCTAAATAGCTATACTACGTCACTTACAAAGTACTGGGAAATTAAGTCCAAAGCGTCTTTGCTAGGCACTTTCGTAAAGAGCGCCACTGCATCAAAACTGACCATAATATCGTCCTCACTAAGGCGTACACGGTTTATTCTGCTGATAAATTCTGCTGAGTTACTTATGTGATGTTCGCAGTGTCCCACATGTGGAGCGAGGAGCTTGGCCAAGTACTTCGCCAGCTTGTGAGTGTGGTCAGAAGTACATCGGACAAGCAGTGCACACTGTGGAACAACGCAGGAAAGAACATGAGAGGTATTAACGCCTATGCTATCCAGAGAAGTCTGCGTTAGCTGAGCATGCGTTAGAAAACGGTCACCACATAAAATTTGACGATACCTATGTCGTGGCTCGCACTAACTGCTTCTGGGACAGTTTAATAAAGGAAGCTATTGAAATAAAAATTGCCGCAAACACCCTGAACAGAGTCGGTGGCTTGCAGCTCAGCGCTGCGTGGGATACAGCGACCGCGCGGTTGAAGAGGGCACTTCGAACGACGATTTTTTTACTAGAGGTGGAGCCCCTCCACGCCCACACCGGCATGATGGCCAACACAAAAGGTCTACTGCCATCTCTGCATAAGGGTTAGTATTCACTAAAGTGAGGTGTCGCAGGATGTGGGTACTGCGATGTTTGCGTACGTCTGGTTAGGATTAACCATTAATACGCGCTCATCTGGAGATAGATTGGTCGAAATCCGACGAAGGGTAGCGGTTTGAAGGGCAGAGGAAAAAAAGTGCCAAGGCAAGAGCCAAGGGAAAAAAACCTCTGCGAAAGTTAGGTCGGGCGGCAAGAGCAGTAGCGGTTGTCTTGCTGCCTGCGATAGGTTGTGCAAGGATAGGCTTTGTTAGTAGTGGGTATCATGCATGTCGATACCTTGACGTTGTGCGTTTGTGCTGCTCGGCGGCTGGCTCTGGGTGCTGGTACAGAGTCCTCGTTCAGCGTCTTGCAACCTGCAACAGTTATGTTTGTTATCGGTCTTGTGTCCGATAGGTCATATACCGGAGGCACAGTGTGAGGGAGTGTTGGGAGATTGTTCGTGCGTCTGTGGGCGAGCTCGTCGGTGTCCCTGCTGTGGCCTGTTGGTCGGCTCTAATAGCAGCTGGTAGTTGCCAGTCAGTATTGCTGATATGCAGGGGCTTACCGACGTTTGTCGCTGTTTGCGTATGTTAGTTTACCATAGGTGGTTATGCCCTAGCTAGCTGTGTCTTTGGTCGCTTGTGTTTCCACCTGTGGTTGTGATCGTAGTTTCCCAGAGTGAGGATGAAAGGATTGTTCGAGTGTCTCGAGTTCCTGTATAGTCGTGTGGCGTGTTTCTTGAATACTTCCTTGAGGGTATCAAGGCGGTATTCATGGTGAAGATCCACGGTGCGTGTGTAGCGTGGAGCATTGCTAATGATTCGTAGCACTTTGTTCTGTATGATCTGCAGGCGGCGCAGTCGTGTGGGAGCTGCATATCCCCAGACGGGAGCTGCGTACGTCATCAGAGGTCTAATCAGTGTCATGTATAAGGACCTCGACACCCTCCTATTCAGTGTGCTTTCCCTGTTGAGCATTGGGTAGAGCTGTTTGAGCCTCGCGTGCGCTCGGTTGGCAACGTATTCGATGTGATCCCCCCATGTAAGTTTCCGGTCCAGCCAGACACCAAGGTATCTGACTTTCTCTCGGAAACGTATTGGGCGTGTATGTAGTGTTATCGGTCTACAGTGTTGGTGTTTGCGCAGTAGTTTCGGTCTGCGTGTGAACAGAACTGCTTCGCACTTGTCGACGTTTACTTTAATACGCCATCGCTCCAGCCAAGGCTCAGCTGTTCTGAGTGCTGTCTGTATTCGTGAGTTGATGTTCGACGGTTTCCAGTCTTGCGCGAGGATGGCTGTGTCATCCGCGTAGACGGCTAACGTCGTGTTTCGTGTCGCTGGGTAGTCATTAATGTACAGGTTAAACAAGATGGGCCCCAGAATGCTTCCTTGGGGTACTCCAGCTTGGATACCGTGTCGTGTTGATTGTTTATCCTGCACGTTAGTGTTGAAACATCTGTTCGTGAGATATGAGTGTATGAGACGTACGAGTCCGTCTGGGAAACCAGCTTCGCTTAGTTTGCGTATGAGTCCGTTGAGCCAGAGACGATCGAAAGCCTTTTCGATGTCTAGGAACACGGCCCCTGTGGCTTTGTTCCTGTTGTAGCCGTGTGTTATATGTTCGACTACGCGGAGGAGTTGTTGTGTTGTCGAGTGGTGATTCCTAAAGCCGAATTGCTCCGGTCTTAGGGTGTCGTTGGCGATGCAATGCCTAGTGATACGTTTTAGTATTACCTTCTCAACAATCTTGCTGAGCGAGCACAGCAGACTGATGGGTCGGTAATTTTGTGGGAGGGAGTGGTCTTTCCCTGGCTTCCTGAACATCAGGACCTTGGCCGCCTTCCAAAAGTCAGGGAAGTGTTGGTGTGTCAGGATGGCATTCGTTAGGTGTGTGAGGTATTCTACGGCTTTATCCGTGAACTCCTGGAGGACACGGTTTTGAATGCCATCAGGCCCAGAACGACTCAAAACATGCCGATATATGGCAATGTCACGGGCACCAGTGACGTCACAACCGGCAGCTAGCGTATACAAGGGCGCACCAACAACCTACTGGCAGTCATACCACTTGACAATGACCAAGGAGTGCTTGGCCGAAAGCTCGTGTAGTTTTAAGCAATTGACGCGGATGGAAACCCGAGAACTTTTTATTCAATGTTATCGCCGCGAGACTCTGCATTCATACATTTTTCAAAACTGGTTGAAGCTGTAAGTCTAATGGGTTCTGCGCGGCTAGGGCACCAAACAGAAGATGTAACTGGTCGAAGGACCCAGTGCATGAAGGTGATGACGAAATTCCTCACTTCAGCCGTCGGAACCTTAAGTTTCTTTCTTCTGATGTCTATACCCTTTTGAGTAGTCATACACGGGACATCCAAAAAGGGATCTATTTTACCTCCGTAATATGTTACCGAGAACCGAGAATGATGGTGTGGTAATTAAACGATACAGTAAAGCTGCCTGTGCTTCGGGAAAGTCTGTAGAAAGGGTGAGGAAGGGGGGGGGGGTGAGAGGGAAATGGAGAGAAATAGGGACACGAACAAGCAACTAACTCATCTCATTGTCTTGTTAGACACAAATACGCACAAAGTAACCTCCACAAATACACTCCGCAAGCCACTGTGCAGTGGTTGGTGATCGGAATATCTCACCAATAGTAGAGAATTTGTAACTTACTACATTTGTGCCATGAGCGAGCGAGGTATCTCTGCACATGACGTAAAACTCTCAAACAATTTTATCACTATCACTGATACATGATCGTGGCAAGTAGAAATGTAGCACAGTCTTTTTAGCATATCGATTCTCTGAATTCACGCAGCAGGGTCGCGATGAAGACGAGTAGTATACTGGCAGAAGTAAAGCTGTGAGGAGGGGGCGTGAGGCGTGCTTGGGTAGCTCAGTTGGTAGAGCACTTGCCCGAAAAAAGTAAAGGTCCCGAGTTCGAGTCTCGGTCCGGCACACAGTTTTGATCTGCCAGGAAGTTTCATATCAGCGCACACTCCGCTGCAGAGTGAAAATCTCATTCTGAAGACGAGTAGCATCGCCTTGCTTCCAAAAATTTCCGTCTAAGTTCCTCGCTCCTGAAGGTGAAAATTTTTACAACTGCGCGGATGAAAGCTTTTCGTTACAGTGAAGCACTTAGCCGTGAACAGCCTTCACCGCATCAGTTCAACGGCCGTACCCCGCGCCCTTGGCGCATCTTGAGACGCCCCAGCCTCTGTTCTTCAGACCGCCGAGTGGAGGCAGTATCCGCTGGGCAGTGTTCGCGAATCAGACGGCCCGCAGGTAGGGGCGGGTAATTTGTGACTCCCTGCCGAGATTAGCTCCTTTCTTGCTGCTGGCCGCGTCGTGACCGGACGAGCGGGTGCGCAAGAAGAGGCAGGTGTTATTTCTTTGTGCATGATCTTGTCTCCCGTCCCTCGCCTTACCGCAGGCAGCAGTCATTTTTTACATACCATGTTACACGGTGCAAGGCTGATCCTGAATGACCTTGCTGCAAGGACCAGCTTGTAATGAACTAACAGATCGTCCTCCTGTGACAGACCTACTAATACCCCTGCATCTTTGAGTGAATATTTCTTTTATTCGAGCAGGTACTACTGTCGTACAGAACTTTTGAAATTAGCATCAGCTGACTCGCACTGGCAGTGGCTTTTTTCAGATACTACTTTTAAAATGTGTTTGTAGTAGCTGTATTCATGACTGCTTGTAAGTGTCATGCTCATGTGATGTATTCCGTTGGCTGAACTGCTCAGGCAGGTCAACTATTGCTTGGAAATCACAATATGTAATGAATTCGTCACTGGCTAAAGCTAAATAATAGTTACTACCAAAGTCGTAAAATTCCATCAAGTCAGGTTTACACCATCTCAGTGTTTGGAAAAATGTGTATGCGGATTTTCTACATCTACACCTATACTCTCAAGCCAACTGAACGAGTGTGGCGGAGAGCACTTTGTGTACCTCTCTCGGTTCTCCCTTCTATTCCAGTCTGTTATTGTTCGTGGAAAGAAAGATTGTCGGTATGACTCTGTGTGGGCTCTAATCTCTTTGATTTTATCCTCATGGTCTCTTCGCGAGATATACGTAAGGAGGGAGCAATACACTGCTTTACTCCTCGGTGAAGGTATGTTCTCGAAACTTCAACAAAAGCCCGTACCGAGCTACTGAGCATCTCTCTTACAGAGTCTTCCACTGGAGTTTATCTATCATGTCCGTAACGCTTTCGCGATTACTAAATGCTCCTGTAACGAAGCGCGTTGCTCTCCGTTGGATCTTCTCTATCTCTTCTATCAATCCTATCTGGTTCGGATCCCACACCGGTGAGCAGTATTCAAGCAGTGGGCGAACAAGTGTACTGTAACCTACTTCCTCTGTTTTCGGATTGCATTTCCTTAGGATTCTTCCAATGAATCTCAGTCTGGCATCTGCTTTACCGACTATTAATTTTATACGGTCATTCCATTTTAAATAATTTCTAATGCCTACTCCCAGATAATTTGTGGAATTAACTGTTTCCAGTTGCTGACCTGCTATGTTGTAGCTAACTGGTAAAGGATCTTTCTTTCTTTCTTTGGTTTGCAATAAAACATAGTTTGGTGTTGTAAGTCCGGGTTATGTTCGTCTAATATTTGAAAGGAGTTTTTGATGAAATACTGTAAATAGTAACATAAGAAACATACTATCTTGATTCATGATTCACAAATATTATTTAATACTACGCGACCTTGATTTCGGATCAGCAGCCCACTTTCTAGAGTTACTGTTTCAAAGACGCTATTCAGGTCTTCCAGTGTTGTATGAGACAAAGAGTCTAAATACAAGAAATAAATTAAATGATAATTCTAAATACTCCATTGCGTTTCGACGGCGTCTACCTCGACTGCACTTGGAGCTTCACAACTGAGCGAGAGACAGCGCTTTTAGATGTCCAGCCAGCGTCTCGCCGCGTGAGGTCACTATCCATCGCTCTCTGCTCTTCGTTGGGTCTCGCAACACTTACACCGCACCAGAACACGCCAAATTGACATGACGACCATTAAAGCGACGCTGATTGGCCGGCGCATCTTGTTAAAACAACGACACTCAGAGCTTCTACACCAGATTCAGTGCGTCTACAGACTTATCAGCATTATTGCGGATGATGACAGTGAGGATACTGTACCGACGTAGCACGACGCTTCTAGACGTTACCAGCATTCGGAGACTGTCAGAGTGTATCACCATTCAAGGCTATTTGTTATTGTCATGAACATTACCTTTACAGTGCGAGGGGAGATCAACAAGTGACGCAACACATACCGTTCCTGTAAACAGGTTGGTTTTATTCTGGATTCCAGTACATCGTTTTATTCCCCACTCTTTTGACTACAAAACCGTGTATTACAACATAATATCCGTTCAGTGCGACGGCCTCAAGTCGCTTCACTGTGATGGCCTGTACGCCAGCATTGCAGCACTCTACTGCTGGACGTCGGAGCTAACGTCTTACTACATCGAACAGCCGCTCATTGTCCACGTACTGGTTTCCGTGAAGCGCATCCTTCATTGGGTCATATAAATGGAAGAAGGTGCGAGATCCAGGATGTAAGATGGATGAGGAATAACAGTCCAGTGCAGTTTTGAGCTCCTCTCGGGTGAAGAGAGTTGCGTGAGGCCTTGGGTTGTCATGGCGAAGGAGAAGTTCGTTTGTATTTTTTGACGATTAACATGCTGAAGTCGTTTCTTCAACTTCCTAATGGTAGCACAGTACATTTCAGGACTGGTGGTTGCTCTATTTGGGAGGACATAAGACAGAATAACCCCTTCACAGTCCCAAAAGGCTGTCGCCGTTCTGAGAAGTGGTGTGGTGCCACTCATGGATTACAGTTTTGTTTCCGGTTCGATGTGATGAATCCATGCTTCATCGCCTGTGACGATGCTCGACAAAAAATGCCACCATCGGCCTCGTAATGCGCAAGCAGTTCCACACAGATGGTCCTTCTCTGGTCGTTGTGGTCGTCTCTTAGGCGGTGAAGAACCTAGAGGACACACACATCTGAGTATCCAACTGGTGGACGAGTTTTACCACTACCAACAGAGACGTCCAGTTGTGTAGCGAGGCGGTTGTTAGGGTCCGTCGATCACCTCGAATGAGAGTGTCCGCACGTTCCAACACTGCAGGAGTCACGGCCGTGTGCGGTCGGTCAGCACGCGTAAGAGCGAACAAACTTACGCGACCTTGTTGCGATCATGATACACGCCTCGCCCAACGACTCACCGTGATTTTGTTCACTGCCAGGTCTCCGCAGACATTCTGCAGGCGGCTATGAATATCTGCGATGCTCTGGTTTCCGCCAAAAGAAACTCAGTGCCTACTCTCTGCTTGGAAAGCACTTCAATTACGGACGCCATTTTGAAGGCTACTTTAGCGCCACCGCCGATCTAAACTGCATGAAACTATTGGGGCTGAAGCAGAAATATTCCACAATGTCTCACAACTTCACCATTTTTTCAAACGAAATTGGCCAAGAAAACAATGTGTTGCATTACTTATTGAATACCCCTGTATATAACCATAGAAGAAGTTACAGCTCTAAAAAGTTATGCTCATCTCAGTTCTTAAATGTACACAGTGTAAATAAATTTATTAAGGTGTTGTCCTTTTGTAGATGCCTGCTTGCCTTTGCTAGCCATCTCTACCACCGATATAAATCAGTGTGTTAAATAAAGAATCTGAAAATGGATTAATTAACGATATGAGACATTGATGGAGTGTTGTATAAGATACACATAAGAGGTTAAAGACAATGTTTCTCAGAGAATCTTACTACGCAACACAGGGTCCCAGTTGATTCAGTAGTTGTCACAGTTTTATACAAACGGAATTTGCGATGAGAATTATCCTACTGCACATCGCAGTCTATGTCGGGGGAGGACAGAGATCATCCAGGTGTCTATTTAACTATTCTGGCATTACCCAGAAGTGGTGAGAAAGTAAAGTCCTTTTGATATATTCAGGACAGCCATTTCCAAACATTTTTGTAAAGAGCAGCTGTCCTGTCCATTAACTTGCGTGAGCTATTCCCACACGTACATATACACTCTGTTCGTGAAAGACGGTACTTTTTATAGTATTAGGATTCTTCGCAGTGTCATTCACTAGTGGAGCGTGGGATGGGTGGCAGCTCGTTTGCCTCTGGACGAATTCCATTTTGTGTGTCCCCTCTCGATGTGATATGTACGTTGAGAGCGCAAGAATGTTCGTAATTTCTACCTAAAAGACAGTTATGTAAGCTTTTTTTTAAGGAATTCACCAGGAGATGTCTGTCAGCTAAGACTTCTCAAACTTTTCGTTTTCCCTTTCTGTCGGCAGGCAAACAAGTTTGTTACCTTTGTTACCCTTCTCTTCGCCCTTAATTTTACATGCTGATAGTTCACCACGCTATGCATTCATTTTCTTGAGAACAAGAATTTTGTTTATTGTCTTTTTGGTAGACAAACCCCTGCCTTCCAGTCTACAGTAAACGGTAGACTCCGAGTTATTTTGCCAGAAACTGTGTCTGTCTGGTCGTTCCACAGCATATATTTACCGTTCTTATTTTACTTTTTTATTTGTGTCACATCACTGACTCTAGTTGTAACTCCTTAATGGTGTAGTCAAAGAGTATCATGCTGTTACACTTAGTTAAGTTGAGAGTGTGTGGGTGATATTCTGTCATTCTTCGCAACGGATTAATCTGAGATGTAACCTTTACCCTGTGGCTCCTGCAAGATGCAATTTCCACCCCCACTCTACAACAGAAGTCAGACAGACGCTCCTAACTTTCTAAAGAGAAATGCCTGATAAACTTTGAGCAATAAATATCTTCTGGAATCGTCCGCTGTAAGGAAATGACACAAAAATTCACAAAAAATTTTACGTAACTAGTGGGATACTTGGGTACTGGAGTAGTGATAGTTAGTGTAAGAAAAACATGAAACTAACGAAAATAATTTATTTTGCAAAATTTCTGAGAAATCACAATGGCACTTTTAGTTATCAACTGAACAAGTTGTACCCTGGTTCTTTTTTGAATGTGAAGTTACCTCTTAAGGATAGGATTCGCTAATGAAATTTCTGTACGAAGTTTAAGATTGTTATTGACTTGGCAGAATGGCTGAGAGCCGCGCCTACTCTACTTGAATAATTATCCATTAGAATGTTGCTAGGTACGGTCGAGGCTGTCGCATGTGAAATGCAGTGAAGTGTACTGTTGTGGAGGAAATATGGGGCTCGCAATAGCTGTAGCGCCCAATACCGTAAGCTGCAATGACTGCTGTCTGCGCCGCTCGCTGCTGACAAATAAGATAACTCTCGTTCTATCTGGATTGACCTTCCCCAGTCAAACTCTCCCTACACCTTGATGAAGTCAAGGACTCCTATTCGCCCCTAGTCTAACTACTGGCGTGGTACACCGGTCAGATAACCAGTCCACTGCGATGCCACTCAAAATTCGCTCGCAGGCGTTTAACTATAACTCTGTCGGTTCACACCGCACAATAAGTGTGGTGGCCAACACAGTGAACAACGCTTAATCGCAATGACTCAATATAAAGTCACACTCCGATTCGCTCTTGACAGAGGTGCTCTCCCAGTGAAGTACTGAGGAGAGACTTGTTCCACGCTCTTTGAGTACACGTACGAGCGCGCACGCTCTCATTACGTGTTCTCGCTCCAAGGCGCCAGACGTGAAGGGGTATATCTTTCGGTCTCTTCCATTACTCCTTCAGCTCAAGGTGTCAGGAATATCGTCTGCCAATCAGCATTGCTCTTCTAAAACGGGAGAATGATGTTTCGTTTAAGGCGACCAATCTGGAAATCTGTAGCATCGGCGATTGGCGTTTGCTGTCTCCATGTGAAAATCTCTGAAACCGCGTGCTATATTTGTAAAGAATTTGTAGGCTGGGCGCTCAAACACAATGTAGCGGAATTTGCTTTTAAGCCGAACACGGGGTCCTCCTTTCTCCCGGGGAAATGCTGTCTGCTCTGTGGGCGGTCACTGGCCGACGTAGATAGGTTGGCACCGGCCTCCTGGCGTGCGGTTGCTCTCCCGAACTAAAAGCTTTTGTGACCGTTGTGTGTTGAATGTATGTATGTACGCCAGACTCGAGTATTTCAACCACGGTGCGCACTTGCGATTTATTAGTTATTTGCATATCTTTTACATGAATCCATACAATATTGACTTTATACTATCGGGTTTGGGTTCGACTGAAGTGTCTTGATGTGCGGAATATGATTGTGAGGGCGGAGTATGTAAGCAATGAAGGTCAGGAGACCACGACGTCTTACAAAGTGTATGACTTAGCATTTCTTAGGTTTAAGAGACAGGTGCAGGATAATAATTTATCAACGTTCATTGGATATTACTGCAGCTTTTATTGGAAACAGCCAACAGCTTTGCCGCAGTGCTCACACCGGTTCCAATCAAATCACCAAAGTTAAGCGCTGACGTCCTTGTCTAGCACTTTGATGAGTGACCGACCGGGTGTGCCGAGCGCTATTAGCAAGCGGAGTGCACTCAGCCCTTCCGGGACCTATTGAGGTGCTACTTGACTGAAAAATAGCCGCTCTGTCCAAGAAAACTGACAGGGAATGGGAGAGCGGAGTGCTGACCACATGCGTCCATATTCTCGTCCAGCAACGTCTATCGGATGACGATGTCGGTCGATATCTTTCAGCCTTCTGTTCCCTGTTCGGACGGAGTTCAGTTTAACGGAAAAATCATCCTTGCAGATAGCTCCATTTTCTACATAAAGTCTTATTTTGGAACAGATACGACTCACTAAGCCATTGGTGCACAAGAAGAATTTCGATTGATATGTTACACTTGTGGTGCGCCAGATATTTTTTTTCAGTGTCTGCCGATGTCTCTCCTCCCAGTCAAACATGCTGAGCCCTGCCTGGAAAAAATATTTCGTTCCACCTACTATTGTTATTACATACCCATCATGAAAGTGTTATCTTTAGTTTTGCAACTGTACGAAGAGCTTTTCAGATGACTAGCAATAGTCCCCCGTTCGGATCTCCGGGCGAGGACTACTGAAGAGGACGTCGTTATCAGGAGAAAGAAAACTGGCGTTCTACAGATCGGAGAATGGAATGTCAGATCCCTTAATCGGGCAGGTAGGATAGAAAATTTAAAATGGGAAATGGATAGGTTAAAGTTAGATATAGTAGGTATTAGTGAAATTCGGTGGTAGGAGGAAGAAGAGTTTTGGTCAGGTGAATGCAGGGTTATAAATACAAATTTAAATAGGGGTAATGCAGGAGTAGGTTTAAAACTGAATAAAAAAGTAGGAGTGCGCCTAAGATACCACAAACAGCATAGTGAACGTATTATAGTGGCCACGATAGACACGAAGCCCATGCCTACTACAGTAGTACAAGTTTATATGCCAACTAGCTCTGCAGATGATGAAGAAATTGATGAAATGTATGATGAGATGAAAGAAATTATTCAGGTGGTGAAGGGAGACGAAAATATAATAGCCATGGGTGACCGGAATTCGAGAGTAGGTAAAGGGAGAGAAGGAAACATAGTGGGTTAATATGGATTGGGGGAGAGAAATGAAATAGGAAGCCGTCTGGTAGAATTTTGCACAGAGCATAACTTAATCATAGCTAACACTTGGTTCAGAATCATAAAAGAAGGTTGTATACATGGAAGAATCCTGGAGGTACTAGAAGGTATCAGACAGATTATATAATGGTAAGACAGAGATTTAGGAACCAGATTTTAAATTGTAAGACATTTCCAGGTGCAGACCACAATCTACTGGTTATGAACTGTAGATTGAAACTGAAGAAACTCCAAAAAGGTGGCAATTTAAGGAGATGGGACCTGGATAAACTGACTAAACCACAGGTTGTACAGAGTTTCAGGGAGAGCATAAGGCAACAATTGACAGGAATGGGGGAAAGAAATACAGTAGAAGAGGAATGGGTAGCTCTGAGGGATGAGGTAGTGAAGGCAGCAGAGGGTCAATTAGGTAAAAGACGAGGGCTAGTAGAAATCCTTGGGTAACAGAAGAAATATTGAATTTAATTGATGAAAGGAGAAAATATAAAAACGCAGTAAAAGAAGCAGGCAAAAAGGAATACAAACGTCTCAAAGATGAGATCGACAGGAAGTGCAAAATGGGCAAGCAGGGATGGCTAGAGGACAAATGTAAGAATGTAGAGGCTTATCTCACTAGGGGTAAGATAGATACTGCCTACAGGAAAATTAAAGAGACCTTTGGAGAAAAGAGAGCCACTTGTATGAAAATCAAGTGTGTTGATGGAAACCCAGTTCTAAGCAAAGAAGGAAAGCAGGAATGTGGAAGGAGTATATAGAGGGTCTTTACAAGGGTGACGTACTCGAGGACAATATTATTGAAATGGAAGAGGATGTAGATGACGATGAAATGGGAGATACGATACTGCGTGAAGAGTTTGAGAGAATACTGAAAGACCTGAATCGAAACAAGGCCCCGGGAGTAGACAACATTCCATTGGAACTACTGACGGCCTTGGGAGAGCCAGTCCTGACAAAACTCTACCATCTGGTGAGCAAGATGTATGAGACAGGCGAAATACCCTCAAACTCCAAGAAGACTATAATAATTCCAATCCCAAAGAAAGTAGGTGTTTACAGATGTGAAAATTATCGAACTATCAGTTTAATAAGTCACAGCTGCAAAATATTAACGCGAATTATTTACAGACGAATGGAAAAACTGGTAGAAGCCGACCTCGGCGAAGATCAGTTTGGATTCCCCAGAAATACTGGAACACGTGAGGCAATACTGACCCCACGATTTATTTTAGAAAATAGATTAAGGAAAGGCAAACCTACGTTTCTAGCATTTGTAGACTTAGAGAAAGCTTTTGACAATGTTGACTGGAATACTCTCTTTCAAATTCTAAAGGTGGCAGGGGTAAAATACAGGGAGTGAAAGGCTATTTACAACTTGTACAGAAACCAGATGGCAGTTATAGGAGTCGAGGGGCATGAAAGAGAAACAGCGGCAGGGAAGGGATTGAGACAGGGTTGTAGCCTCTCCCCGATGTTATTCAATCTGTATATTGAGCAAGCAGTAAAGGAAACAAAAGAAAAATTCGGAGTAAGTATTAAAGTCCATGGAGAAGAAATAATAACTTTGAGGTTCGCCGATGACATTGTAATTCTGTCGGAGACAGCAAAGGACTTGGAAGAGCAGTTGAACGGAATGGACAGTGTCTTCAAAGGAGGATATAAGATGAACATCAACAAAAGCAAAACGAGGATAATGGAATGTAGTCAAATTAATTCGGGTGATGCTGAGGTAATTAGATTAGGAAATGAGACACTTAAAGTAGTAAAGGAGTTTTGCTATTTGGGGAGAAAAATAATTGATGATGGTCGAAGTAGAGAGGATATAAAATGTAGACTGGCAATGGTAAGGAAAGCGTTTCTGAAGAAGAGAAATTTGTTAACATCGAGTAGATTTCAGTGTCAGGAAGTCGTTTCTGAAAGTATTTGTATGGAGTGTAGCCATGTATGGAAGTGAAACATGGACGATAAATAGTTTGGACAAGAAGAGAATAGAAGCTTTCGAAATGTGGTGCTACAGAAGAATGCTGAAGATTAGTTGGGTAGATCACATAACTAATGAGGAGGTATTGAATAGAATTTGGGAGAAGAGGAGTATGTGGCACAACTTGACAAGAAGAAGGGATCGGTTGGTAGGACATGTTCTATGGCATCAAGGGATTACAAATTTAGCATTGGAGGGCTGCGTTGAGGGTAAAAATCGTAGAGGGAGACCAAGAGATGAATACACTAAACAGATTCAGAAGGATGTAGCTTGCAGTAAGCACTGGGAGATGAAGAAACTTGCACAGGATAGAGTAGCAGGGAGAGTTGCATCAAAACAGTCTCAGGACTGAAGACAACAACAATAACAACAACAGCAATACCTATTGAACCTAGTTTACTTTATCGATGTTACTGGGTATATTATGTAAGAAGAGCACAAGATGGCTTTTGCCAGACATGATCATCCCTTTGTTCTAGATAGGTAATACTATATGAACGCAAAACATTTTCCTGTATTATGCTAAAAATTGATGTGAAATTTGGTTTAACGAATGAGTTTTAATTCTTGTCTTGTAAACTGGTACAACTCGTTCTCTTTTCGACGTTCTCTTTTCTAAGGGTTGGGAACATTAAGTTACGTCTGCTTGATGATTTTTCGGTAAATCAGGAGTGGAGCTAATTCACAAGTAAATTCTGTGTAGAACTTTACAGGGACTCCATGGCGTCATGAGGTTTTACAGAGTAGGCTATTAACGATTAACGCAGATTTTCAACACTGTTAATGTGGGTTGTTATAACACTCATTTTAGCAGCAGTACGAGTTTCGTATAGAACATCGAAAGACAGAAACCAGCATCTTTCATTCGCTTTTTTTTTATTGCAGGCTCCTGTCTCATCCTTAAGCGTCTTCATTTCCTTTGTAAACATTTTCAGGTACAGGCTTTTTCTCTCATCGTGTATCATCGATTTGATAGATATTTGTAGGTAAGCAAAGAGTAAGTGTTGTAGAACTCAACACGACTGCTGGACAAGTCGGTGTGGAACGCCCTCGTATTTAAATCAGGGCCCCTAAGTGTCAGCGTATAAAATCAACGTATTACAGAGTATGTTACTGGAGATTTACCCCTAAGAGCTTTGCACGTGAGTCGGCCAAGTGTCGACAGTAGTTGCTGCAGAACGATGACTGACAAGCTGCTTCGCAACCATACCTCAGACCTGTTATGTGGGTGATGTGTCTGGCAAACAAGCATGACAGGAAAATAGGGATATCCGACGTTCTCGGAATATGCGTTGCTTTGTCCTGCTGAAGTATGATCTGTTCAGTTGTCTCAGGGTCATCAGAACCTCGGGCTCACCCATCACTTGTCCATTGTGCTGGACAGAGCACCAGTGATGGTGCGTCCCACTGCGGCAGGCTGTTGTTTCCGAGCACTGGAAGCCACCTTAACGGCATTAGTGTCATAAAAAGTCCAGGCCATAGCAAACGGCATCCCTCGACGCAAATTGATCGACCCTGGTGTTATGTGTACCCCCAGTGCTTAATATAGGGGAAACAGTAGGTAATATGTCCCCAAGCTACTCGAGAGATGAGATGCAATTCGAAACAATTGAATATGCATGAACTATAATGTAGTGGTGAGCACATCGATACAATGCACTCTGCAGGTTAGTGTTGTAGAACGTGAACACATATACTGAACAAATCTACCATAGAAATTCTTCACTCAGCCCCTTTTGTCAAGACTTACCTTCAAACTGAAAAACTGGCATGCAGAGAACGGGGTATTTATTACGAGAAAAAGGGAAGAACTGCCTGAGAAACTGAATGACTTCGCCATCTTTATCGTGTGCCACAGCTAGATAGAAAAGTTTGTGCTGGGCGATATGATAATATGGAATGGAAGGAGAAAAAACACTCATCAAAATTTTCGTAAATGTTCAATGAGTGACTCAGGATAATGGAACTAACAAATATAAAATGTAATTAAACTGTACATTGATTTCAAGTCAAGCAAACAGTGGAACAAGCCACGTGCTACGTAATTTGGAAGTTGCAGAAATCAGAAAGACACAAATATGTATTCACGACTTTATTATGAAAAGCATGGAATGACCTAAATTGAAGGGAGAGTGGCGAAATTGAATACTTAATGCTTCGGACTGAGTGACCAGAACACGATCCTGTAGCCAGCTTCGAGCTTACTGTAACCAAAGAGAACCAGAAATTTCGTAATACCATGCGCCTCAATATCAACCTTGGCAAATCATAACAAATTTAACACTCGAATAACAAGCCGTAGGATTCCTATACCAAACGTATGAACTGACTGCAAGGCCTTGCCTATTAGTAACCACTTCAGAAACATTAAACGTTTTCATAAATAACTGCAAACACATCGCGCAGCACTTGACATCCGACTGTCAATAGCAAAAGCCTAACGGAACAAAGTATGCTACAGAGCTGTCCTTGAACACGCACCTTCAACCGCCAGCGCGCTGATTGACTGAAAGCACCCGGAGGTCGGAAACGGTCAAAGATGACAAAACATTTTTCGGCTCCGAAAGAGATAACTCAGAGACTTTACACTATTTATGTCGCTACTACTTACAGAGCTTCTTTGCGAAGTATCAGTAAATACCAGTTCGCGAGTTACTGAAAGAAGATTATTGAAAAATTGAAAGTGCCTGTTTAACACACAGCTTTGAAACATATGTTACATCTTGATTTTATTTTTAATTCTAAAAGCGTTGACAACATTTCAGCGATAGTTTTAAGACGATAATCCCCAAGCACACCTTGTATTTCTTGTGAACACGTCCTCCAAGAGGAAGGAGGCAACCAACTGGTATCTGCTAACACGAACCCGACTGATCGGGTTTGAGATCAGTTGCAACTTGCAGGCTCTTGAAAGCCTGGAGTAACTTCAGTCAGCCACACACACACATATTGCATTGCATCAAGAGACAAATACCGCCACTTCATCGATTTTTTAAAATAAATTTGACTGCACAAAACAACTCCAGGATACATTTGCACATTTGCAGATTCTGGGAATACTCTTTTCTTTCACAACTAAGTGATTTCTGAATGTACTATGTGTATATCTGCATATGATCATTTGTATTTTATTTATGTTAGGCGCGCTCTCCTGTTCATTAAACGTATTTTATTTATTGATGTATTTGTTTCTCATGCCATAATTAAGGCTTTCCGGCGTTCTTTTACAACTAACCAAACATTCATACGGTGTTAATACAGCAATACGCAAGTGCCTGACCTTGTGAGTTTACAGACTTCGTTTGGTCTTTGCTGTATTACGGACAAGCCACACAGTAATACGGCCCGGCACTGTGAGCTTAGCGCGTGCACAAACGGATTGGGCGATACGCAGCGACAGGGAAAATCTAGCGCCGGGAGAGATATGCACGCCTGTGACCAAGTTAACACTAGTAATTACTGAACGTAACTTGGAAATACGTCAAGTATAGATTCAAGCGTCAGGAAGTCGTTTCTGAAAGTATTTGTATGGAGTGTAGACATGTATGGAAGAGAAACATGGACGATAAATAGTTTGGACAAGAAGAAAATATAAGAAACTTCCTGGCAGATTAAAACTGTGTGCCCGACCGAGACTCGAACTCGGGTCCTTTGCCTTTCGCGGGCAAGTGCTCTACCATCTGAGCTACCGAACCACGACTCACGCCCGTACTCACAGCTTTACTTCTGCCAGTATCTCGTCTCCTACCTTCCAAACTTTACAGAAGCTCTCCTGCGAACCTTGCAGAACTAGCACTCCTGAAAGAAAGGATATAGCAGAGACATGGCTTAGCAACAGCCTGGGGGATGTTTCCAGAATGAGATTTTCACTCCGCAGCGGAGTGTGCGCTGATATGAAAGTTTGGAAGGTAGGAGACGAGATACTGGCAGAAGTAAAGCTGTGAGTACGGGCGTGAGTCGTGCTTCGGTAGCTCAGATGGTAGAGCACTTGCCCGCGAAAGGCAAAGGACCCGAGTTCGAGTCTCGGTCGGGCACACAGTTTTAATCTGCCAGGAAGTTTCATATCAGCGCACACTCCGCTGCAGAGTGAAAATCTCATTCTGGAAGAAAATATAAGCTTTCGAAATGTGGTGCTACAGAAGAATGCTGAAGATTAAGTGGGTAAATCACGTAACTAATGAGGAGGTATTGAATAGAATTGGGGAGAAGAGGAGTTTGTGGTACAACTTGAGTAGAAGAAGGGATCGGTTGGTAGGACATGTTCTGAGGCGTCAAGGGATCTCCAATTTAGTACTGGAGGGCAGCGTCGAGTGTAAAAATCGTAGAGGGAGACGAAAAGATGAATACACTAGACAGATTGAGAAGGCTGTAGGTTGCAGTAGGTACTGGTAGATGAAGAAGCTTGCACAGAATAGAGTAGCATGGAGAGTTGCATCAAACCAGTCTTAGGACTGAAGACCACAACAACAACAAGAACTTGGAAATCATGAAAAATTCAAAATTTAAGTGTAATGGAGTCTCGAACATTATTAGGATATAAAATTCTGCATCTTAACGTCACGATGTCATAGTAGCATTGTACTTTGTTGCATAACCTCTAGTTCATGAGTACAACAGCTTGTCATCGACTATGATTTAACAAACATTTAAAATTAAACTACCAGCAAATCTATGCAGGAACACCCTTCATCGATATGTCAAATTTAATCTTATACGCTGCCGGAAACGATTTAGTACACCTGGAAAGACGACGTCGATTTTGATCCGATGACGTCGTATGCCATCTGGGGGAATAGTAGATATACTGAAAATACTCGTAGTTTCAACCTCGTCCGCTAACAATAGCGTAGTGGCGTAGTTACCAGAACGCCATCTGTGTCTACCCTTTACGACGGTACACTCACAGCTAGAAGCCTCAGTGTGTGCAAACGTGTGAAGCGAGGAGGCAACCATGCCACAGAGACGCTCTCGTGCTTCCTAGACCCAAATGGAGAACTGACACGCAAGTTGGACGTGCTGCGTTGACTGCAGAAAGATGCTAGTATCAGTGGTCACGTGAACAAACACAGATCTGCAGGCGAGGTTCTGGAGGGTCCACGCAGAACAGACGCCCGCCAGGAGCGTTTGCGGGCCCAAACGTGTCAACACGAGCTGTTGCTAACCGGTTATTAGTAGTGAGACTAATGGCATGCACACCTCTAGTACATCTTCCACTCATGTCACAGTACCGCTGTGCACGGCTCTACTGGTGCCGACAGAGGATCACGTGGAAGACGGAGTGGTGCGCCATGGTCTTCATCAATGGAAGCAGCTTCTGCCTGCAAGCAAGTTGTGGTCCATTCTGCGTACGACATGGAGCTGATGAGCGCTTTCTCGTAGGGTGCATTCGTCCAAGAAATACTGGCCCCACCCCATGCTTTACGATCTCGGGTGCAATAAGCTACAACTACTGGTTCACCCTTGATGTTTCTGGAAGGGACGCTAACCATCACTCGATATGTGCCAGATTGTTGTTAGACCGTCCTTTTGCTGTTCGTGCAACAGGAGGTGATGTGTTGTTCCAACAGGATAATGCTCGCCTACACACTGCCCGTGAAAGTCAGCCTGCTCTGCAATACGTGCGGAAATTACCTGGCACGTGTGAGACAGGATGAGCGAGATGTGACTCGTGGGGCTCGTAATCCAGTAACTCTTACAGAACTACGTGAACTGGTCGAGCAGGCGTGACACGACGTATCCCTGGACAGTATTCCCCATTTGTATGAGTGAGCGCCTGAATTTCCGCCCGTGGAAGCAACACAACGTACTACTCTACTGCCCATTAAAATTGCTACTCTAAGAAGAAATGCAGATGATAAATGGGTATTCATTGCACAAATATATTATACTAGAATTCACATGTGATTAAATTTTCACGCAATTTGGGTGCTTAGATCCTGAGAAATCAGTACCCAGAACAACCACCTCTGGCCGTGATAACGGCCTTGATACGCCTGGGTACTGAGTCAAACAGAGCTTGGATGGCGTGTACAGGTACAGCTGCCCACGCAGCTTCAACACGATACCACAGTTCATCAAGAGTAGTGACTGGCGTATTGTGACGAGCCAGTTGTTCGGCCACCATTGACCAGACGTTTTCAATTGGTGAGAGATCTTGAGAATGTGCTGGCCAGGGCAGCAGTCGAACATTTTCTGTATCCATCAAGTCCCATACAGGACCTGCAACATGAGGTCGTGCGTTATCCTGCTGAAACGTAGGGTTTCGCAAGGATCGAATAAAGGGTAGACCCACGGGTCGTAACACGTCTGAAATGTATCTTCCACTGTTCAAAGTGCCGTCAGTGCGAACAAGAGGTGTCCGAGACGTGTAACCAATGGCACCCCATACCATCACGTCGATTGATACGCCAGTATGGCGATGACGAATACACGCTTCCAATGTGCGTTCACCGTGATGCCGCCAAACACGGATACGACCGTCATGATGCTGTAAACAGAACCTCGATTCGTCCGAAAAAAATGACATTTTGCCATTCATGCGCCCAGGTTCGTCGTTGATGCACCATCGCAGGCGCTCATGTCTGTGATGCAGCGTCAAGGGTAACCGAAGCCACGGTCTCCGAGCTGATAGTCCAAGCTGCTGCAAACGTCGTCGAACTGTTCGTGCAGATGGTTGTTGTCTTGTAAACGTCCCCATCTGTTGACTCAGGGATCGAGAGCCCGCATCTAGTGGTCGTGCGGTAGCGTTCTCGCTTCCCACGCCCGGGTTCCCGGGTTCGATTCCCGGCGGGGTCAGGGATTTTCTCTGCCTCGTGATGGCTGGGTGTTGTGTGCTGTCCTTAGGTTAGTTAGGTTTAAGTAGTTCTAAGTTCTAGGGGACTGATGACCATCGATGTTAAGTCCCATAGTGCTCAGAGCCATTTTTGAACCAGGGATCGAGACGTGGCTGCACGATCCGTTACAAACATGCGGATAAGATGCCTGCTAACAGTCATTGGATCTCGATGAACGCGAACAGCATTGTCGCGATACGGTAAACAGCAGTCGCGATTGGCTACAATCCGACCTTTTTCAAAGTCGGAAACGGGATGGTACGCATTTCTCCTACTTACACGAGGCATCACAACCACGTTTCACCAGGCAACGCCGGTCAACTGCTGTTTGTGTATTAGAAATCGGTTGGAAACTTCCCTCATGTCAGCACGTTGCGTGAATGCTCTGAAAAGCTAATCATTTGCATATCACAGCATCTTCTTGCTGTAGCACGTCATCTTCGTGGTGTAGTAGTTTTAACGGCCAGTAGTGCGTACGCGATACTACCTCCATCTGTATATCAATATACCTTGACTTTTGTCACCTCGGTATAGTTTTCAGTGTCCGGTTAGTTCACAATTTCCCTTTTGATTTAGATTTGTGAGCCGCTGTTATACATCTCAATTTCACAGGTCATCATAAATCGTCTGATACCGAGAACCATTGCCATTCTCATGTTTAGCAGTGACGAAGAGAATGTCATTCCTTGCAAAAATTGCTCGTTACTTATTTATACAATTGTCATGTAGTTTTCACTTAGATTGCTTTTATTGTATAGCACTCTGCATTTCATACGAGAATGCTTTAGAAATATTTTATAGCGCGTCTCTTACAGCAGAATCCTCTTAAATTGTGCAAAAAGTAAACACAGATCCAGTGTTTTCGCGCTGTGGCGTTCGCTTTGTTACGTGATGGCTAGCTCCTCTTAGAGCGCACCCAGAGGCACGCAGAAACTAAAGCCGTGTTCGACGTGTAGCGGTGTCCGACGTCGCAGTATTCTTATTTCCTTGCATGCAGGAGTTTATCGCAGGGCACTTTCGGCCGTGAGGTTCTCACCGACATCCGCCAAGGTTATGGTCACCTGGTTACTCCGAAACTCGTTCTCGAAAGGTCATGGGTTCGAACTTTGGTTGCGGGACCGGTATTTGAACAAGCTCACAAATGGCAGACGCGCAGTTTTTCTTCTGCGTTTGCCAACTGGAAACGTCTACCGGTTAATGTTCAACTCGAAATGTTTACGTACCCGTACATCTTTTCCTGAAACGGTCGACTGGTAACACATTTATCTTCATCAGTGAGGTGGAAAAGAATTTTACCTTGAAGTCAATCTGACGATGGTGACTTGACGTGTGCGATATAACTCCCATATTTAGCTGTAACGTTTTTGAGTTTAGCAAATGTAGACATCCCCAAGCAAATTGCTGCTGCAAAACCATAATGTTTTCGCTTTCCGTGTACTTGCTCGTCGCGATTTATATTTCGAAAATAAACCAAAGAGAAATCTGAAATTAAAGGAGCCGTAGACGAATATTTGGTAGGCGTTTCATAATAGAGCTTTGGGAACCGATTCTGAGCACTGGAAAATTTTTGACAAAATGATATAGGTCGGGAAATATTTGCGTTTATTGTCTAAAATTATAGTCCTCTATTACTATTTGTTTACTGGAAGAGCATTAGTGATGAATTCCCAGCATTATTCTTGTTAACGAAAGGTAATAATGCCCTTGTAGCACACCACCAAAATTTGATTAAAACCTGGAATGGATTTTGCATTGGCAACCTGAGATTGTAATAAAACTGTGTCAAACAATTTCTATGGTGTGCAGAGAGTGTTTCCATTGATGTCCCTCACGGCATCCCATGAGGCCCTTTCTTGTCGACAATGAGTGCCAGCGTGTCAACAATGTTTCTCTCGTCCAGCCTTACGAAAACCGTGTATTTTCAACGCTAGGGGTCGTTGTTTTGATGTCCATCGCATAGGAGCAAAATAAGGGGGGAAATGTGCATAAGAGTAGGTGTAACGTCCTTTCTACCGTGCGAAAAGTCCACGAGGGTGTTTGGCAGAACTGTGGTGAAGGTTGGTGAGAATGTGATATCATTATACTACATCACACCTCAGCTCGCATGTGTCGACACCTTTCTGTTTGAAACGTCATCTAGCCTAAGGCTGACCTCACAGGGCGCCACGCTTTCATTCCTTTACAGAGGATGGTTTCAGGCACCTGCGGGACCAATTTCAAACTTCTGGGAGATACTTAAGTAGTTTCTATAGCGTAACTCCATAATTGTGATACACAGTGAGTTTGTCAAAAATTACACTTCCCTGTTAACGAAATTGAAACCCTGTTTTGTATCAAATAATCTGTTTTACTAGAAGAGAGTCACTATTTTAATTTTCTCCTTGGAAGCCAAATTTCTAATTAATTATACGTTTCAGTTTGGTTTCTTGCGTTTGTGTGCAGTTGCCAAACAAAATTTTGTCCATGTTGTTAACATCATTTACGCACCATCATTAGTATGAAGTCCGATGCACAGTTTAGCACATCACTGAAGCACTACAAATAATGAACTTCACCACTCGCACATCGTACGTAGCGAACGGCCAAGGGTGTCACCTAGGCCCTTCACAGACTGTGCGAAAGACAAGTGAAGCGGTCGTCGCCAGAAAATACGGGTGGAGAAGATCTTCCGAAGAGCCTGGACACCACAAAAGTCCAAGAATGGCTTTAAACTTCCGTTTCTAACTCTGCAACTGACGTTTTGTCGCGTCCATCGACCGCATGTAGTGTGTGTGTGTGAAATCTTATGGGACTTAACTGCTAAGGTCATCAGTCCCTAAGTTTACCCACTACTTAACCTAAATTATCCTAAGGACAAACACAGACCCATGCCCGAGGGAGGACTCGAACCTCCGCCGGGACCAGCCTCACAGTCCATGACTGCAGCGCCATAGACCGCTCGGCTAATCCTGCGCGGCGCATGTAGTGCAAACACACGAATATCGTCTTATTACACATTTCCTTTAATAGTTAGAAAGCCATTTTCACGTTTTACTTGGTCACTAATAGCAACAGCACACTTTTTAAAATTTCATTTGTTTACGCTTTTCAGGCATAGGCCCGAATCAATCCATTAGATAATGGACTTAATAGAAAATATCGTGTCATATTATTTCAGTCTTTGTATTGGTATTTATGTTATGTTCTGATGATGGTCTGCTGTTCTTAGCGATCAAATATAGCGATGAAAACGATGTTCTCATTATTCCTTTAACTTATAACTAGAAAGTAATTTTTGCTTACAACGTCGGCGCCCGCTTTTTATCCGCAGATTGGTTATTTCCACCGATATCCGTGGATTAGTAAAACCCATGTTTCTCTTTTTTTTTTTAAAAAAAAAAAAAAAAAGACTGTTAGTCTAGTCCCTTGTGAAGAAAAATTATTACTTTATCGTTCCTGTTTGGGGAATGGGGTGGGTGTTCTTTATTCATAGACGTCGCGTATATAATTTTACCATCTTTATAACATCTCGCCTCCTGTTTTACCCATTTTTGGTGATATTATCGTCTCGTTGCATGTTTCCATTCTTTCCATCTCATAAGACATTACGCAACCCGTCTGGGAATAAAAGCCAAATGTCATTGGTTCATTATAGAACACGTGTGTTTATGATTGACCTCTTGAGCTATGAAAACAGTTAAAACAATCTTGGAATGCAGTTTTTCTCTCTGTTATTAGTTACTGCACAGTTTTAAACGATGAAATATCTTGTCTAAGTTACGTATAATCTGGAAAAAGGGACGTACGAAAAGGAACGCTCCCACCGAAGAACAAGTACTAGTCGTTAAAATTCGATGCGCAGCGACTAAAGAGCGCATCTGGTGAGCAGCAGCAGGACAGCCGGTGTGTGGCAGTGAGTGATGCGTGCGGCGACAGTCTGATTTTTGCGCCGAGTCCAGGCCGTCCGGCAGCTCTGGCCAGCGCGTTGTCAGCACGAGGGACTGGATTCCTGTGAAACACAAAGAGGGCAGGCCGCCTGCCGGGAGACTGAAGAAAAGCCCGTAACTCCGGAGCTGAATAGCAGCGTGATTGTGCGTTGAGTCCGAGGGGACACAGAAAAAACAAACGGTGAGCAGCTCCTCTCGGTGATTCTTCACTCGACAGAGCGCAGTGCGCAATAACAGTACGTCAGGAGCAGCATCTCAGCTGACAGTTCTCAGTACTGCCTCCTCTTCTTTCCCGTCGTCGATACAGATTAATGTACTAAACTTGAAGTAGGGGGTTATTTTCCACTATATTGTTGCTGGCAACATCTTAGTGAGATGTTCGAGGGTCACTCCAAAAGAAATGCACACAACTTTTTTTTTTTTTTAAATCAATCTGTTATTCTACATGTTTGAAAAGTTTTACAGTGTGTATATACATCCTTTAGGAACAATATTTTCATTTCTCCACATAATTTCCATCCCTCTCAACTGCCTTACGCCATCTTAGAACCTGCGCCTGTTTACCCGCACGGTAAAATTCTGGACCAACCTGTTGGAGGAGTCACCGTTTGGCAGCGTGCACAAGGGAGTCATCATCTTCAAACCTTGTTCCACGAAGAGACTCTTTCAGTTTCCCAAAGAAATAATAGTCACATGGAGCCAGGTCAGGACTGTAAGGCTGGTGTTTCAGTGTTGTCCATTCGAGTTTTGTGATCGCTTCCATGGTTTTCTGACTGGCATGTGGCCGTGCATTGTCGTGCAACAGCAAAACTTTCTGCTTTTGCCGATGTGGTCGAACACGACTCAGTCGAGCTTGAAGTTTCTTCAGTGTCGTCACATATGCATCAGAATTTATGGTGGTTCCACTTGGCACAATGTCCACAAGCAAGAGTCCTTCGGAAAAAAAAAGAAACGTAGCTGTAACGTTTCCAGCAGAAGGTGAGGTTTTGAATTTTTTTTCTTCGCTGAATTTGCATCATGCCACTCCATTGATTGCCTCTTCGTCTCTGGTGAAAAATGATGGAACATGTTTCATCACCTGTCACAATTCTTCCAAGAAATTCATCTCCACCATTGTCGTACTGTTCCAAAAGTTCACTGCATGCCGTTTTTCTTGTTTCTTTGTGAGCCACTGTCAACATCCTGGGAACCCACCTGGCACAAACCTTTTTTAACGCCAACACTTTCAGTATTCTGCAAACAGTTCCTTGCCCTATCACAACGTAGCGTGACAATTCGTTCACCGTGGTGCGTCTGTCAGCAGTCACCAAATCGTTAACTCTCTGCACATTGTTTGGAGTGTGTGCAGTACCAGGCCTGCCGCTGCGAGGACAATCCTTAATATTGCCGTGGCCGCTTTCATCACGTAACCTGCTTGTCCACCGACTAACTGTACTGCGATCGACAGCAGCATCTCCATACACCTTTTTCAACCTCTTGTGGATGTTTCCCACTGTCTCGTTTTCACAGCACAGGAATTCTATGACAGCACGTTGCTTCTGACGAACGTCAAGTGTAGCAGCCATCTTGAAGACATGCTGCGACGGTGCCACTCACGGGAACAGGTTCAACTAAGTTTGAAAACAAGCGGGAAGGATGTATCCACACACTGTAAAACTTTCAACATGCAGAATGAAAACTTTATTTTTACAAAAATAGTGTGCATTTCTTTTGGGGTGACCCTCGTATATTATTTTCTGGTGTATGAACGAGCCCATGGCAGTAAATTTTCAAATCTAACCACCATTTATATATATGTCTTACTGTTATTTTTAAATAAATTTACAATTGCGAATAAGAACTACTATCAGCTGTAGAACGAAATGACGACAATGAAAATTTGTGACGGACCGGGACTCGTCTTACCATTTGGCTATCCCTGCGCGACTCACGGCCAGACCCAAACTCCCGTATGTCGTCAACCAGGCGTCTACGACCTGTACTCGTACATCCATTATGTACGTTCCCGTACAGGTCAGGCGCTGTACTTAAAAGTCGCTTGCCCAGTCTGGGTCTGGGCGAGAGTCGTGAACAGATAGCCACATGGGAAGGCGGCCGCTATGGATAAGTGGGAAATTCGGCTCCGAGTCCCGGTACGTCACAAAGTATCATTGTCGCCATTCCGTTCTACAGCTGATAGTAGTTCTCATTCGCAATTGCGAATTCATTTGATGTTTTCGTAACGGTTGTGGTCGCTGCAGTGCATCGTAATCAGAGTAACAAAGGCATTGCAATGTACGACTGTCCTGGGCTCCAGTTGAACGGCTTTGTAGTATGCGCAACGTGATCTGTTACGGGACAAAAAATGGTTCAAATGGCTCTGAGCACTATGGGACTTAACATCTAAGGTCATCAGTCCCCTAGAACTTAGAACTACTTAAACCTAACTAACCTAAGGACAGCACACAACACCCAGCCATCACGAGGCAGAGAAAATCCCTGACCCCGCCGGGAATCGAACCCGGGAACCCGGGCGTGGGAAGCGAGAACGCTACCGCACGACCACGAGATGCGGGCTGTTACGGGACAGTTTTTCCAGAACTGCTCCATAACCTTATTAATAAATTATTAATTCTGCATGAAAGTATGCACATAAGTTACTGCAAATCTAAGTTGTACTGTTTTATTTCATTCTGAACAGTAATGGGTCCTTGTAGTCCTTTTCTGCAACCTGGCACAGGTAGTCACCTGTGAGACCACACAATAGTTCTGAGAGGAGCACAGACCATAAAACGTTTCTGTTGAAAACCAGGATTCAGTCAGGTACACACTGGGAATGAAGCGCCTTTACTGGGCTGATGAATGGACCACGGGGAGTCACTGTGGAGGTGGCAGGCCGAGAGTGCTTAGCACATTGTAAACATTCACTGGATGAGAAACTTAAAGAATGCCTTTCACATTAGGTAAGATCTGTGAAGGGGAAGAAACAATCATAGTGTACTCAGCTTCGAACACAGCCATTCAGGACGGGGGGCGGGGGGGGGGGGGGGGGATGGGGGGGGGGGGATGCTGCAGTTGTAGACATTTAAATTTTATGAGGAGCACCATGGTTGGTTCACGACAGTTGATTTTGTAGCGCTATCAGAAACTCATGTCGGCAGACATGCCATTTCTAGTGAACAAACGCGAAATCACACAGCTGGCGGGAGTGAAATTCTGACTACTGTCAACTGCCTAAGGCGAATTATTTAAATAGTTATAAATGTGTCATTGCTCAGAACACGATAAGTATACTGCTACTGGCTACCAAGATTTCGAAGCTGGACAACCAGATAGGTTTTGTAGAGAACAGGAGACAGACATTTTCATCTCAGAGTATGATGCAGTACACCTCTTTGTCCCAGATCTGCAGGGAAAAATGACTGCACTTGAGTACTGCAGACGAAGATGACTTCACTTTAGAGCTGATCACAGATGATGGGGCTTCATTTGGAATTCTCATTCGTTACTGAAGCCGTTCTCTGCACCTGAGTATCAGCGGAATATTAAGCACGGGATACAGTTGCTTACATCATGATGAGGGGACTACGAAGTTATTTGTTTAATTTCGAAGTTATTTTCTTTCCTGCATTAATCCATGCAGCCATTTAGCTACACTCAGTATACACTTAGGCGAGAGAGCTGGTGCTCGTAAGTACTTTTCTGAGTCTGTTATCAACTTATTCAGATGTTATTGGCGAATTTCGTGGACACATCTTTTGTGTCACTTCTGACTCAAATCCTTCCACCCGTGATAAGGTCTTTCGTAAATGTTTTTGCATTCTTCTGCCCTTTAGTAATTATATATATTTTGCTTGTTCAGTGAATAGAATGGCATTAACGCATCTAGCAATAAATCCGATTGTTACAGTGAGCTTTCATTTAATTTACTAGCTTAAAAGAAATCTTTTTCATTACAGTAGATCTATGTGCGTTTTGGCACCATGTTTCATGTCTAATTTGGGGCACCCCCGCTTAGTGCAAATATGTATAAGTTATCCACTGTCCGACATTTACATTTCACATGATCTCAAGAACATGTACTTCTTACACTTTAAAACGGGAAACGTAAGTCTTGTCACTATACTATCACTAAGAAACGAAAATACGACCATTTCTGTATCATAATAGGCATCGGCAGTCAAACTTTTGCATGTTGAATAAAAACCACAGCAGGTGCTGTAAGTCTTTTATTAAATTCACGATCGGTTTCCAGATTTAAATTACGTGATTATATCTGAATAAAAAGAAGAAAGAGACAATATGACGCAAAGTCCGTATAACGGCGATAAGTGTCCGATAAACTGAATACTTACATTATAGTGGTCAAGCCTCTTTTACAGTCAGATTCTACGCTTTCTTTAACATTTCGGAAAATTCGAAAAAAGTAATAGTCACCGTTCGTGACTTTAATATAGAATTTACAACAGCTGCAACGCTTTTTATTCAACAGGTATTTCTTTTTCTATTACAAAGTATTTTATATTCCAGGCAACCGCAGCTATTGAAAGGCAAGATGTAAGGAAGGACTCCGCTTTCAGCTGGTAAAATTGTTCTCTACTGAAACACGAGCGGTTTAGCTGCTTTAAGCCGCATCATCAGGTGAACCTTCGTGGTAAAAAGCGAGGTGCAGTGTCAGCGCATTCTGCTGATATTAAAATTAATAAAGGAATGTCTAAAACATAATCACAACGTTAAAAGATCATAGGCATACCCATTGCTCCTAGTCAAAATTTACTATTCAGAGAATATCATCAATATTATGGCGAGCGAAAGGTAAAGTAGAAGTGCCCAGTTTTGCTTTAAATCTGCCTGCATCTAAAAACAAAAGGAAAATATTTTGTAATGAGAGAACGATATTTTATTAAAAAGGGAAGGACGCCGGATTCGCTATAAAGAATTGTCACTGCTAACATTATTAGTCGCGGCACACGCAATTTATGATGTGGAAAGAATGAAGTGGTAGTGTCTTGCTAGTATAACAGCAGGGCAGCTCAGTGCAGGGCAAGGCAAAAGCGGCCGGCACGAACGACAGAGAGACTAGTCCGCTGGCGGAACGGAAGCTATCCATGTGGACAATGTGACGTCATATACTTATGACTAGAAGCGCTTGGTCGCTACCTTTACAAGAGAGAATAGTACAGAATTTTTTTACATACTAGCACCTAATCATACAAACAATCAAAATTAGCCAGAATGCTATGGTGCTTTAATGCCAACTGGTTATTCAACGTGAACCGTGCGTTTTCTTTTTTTATGTCTAAAAATTTCTACTTCCTGTAATGTATTCAAAATGTGGCTTTTTTTCTCTTTTGTGTAGTATCTTTAAATTTTATGAAGGGCTTGTGATGCTGTGCCCCTCTTCACGGAAGTGTGTTGTAAATTCATAGCGGGGATTATTTAAGTTAAGGTGTTCCTGAAATCTTGTTCGAAATGACCTAGCGGCTTGTCCTATATACTTGTTAGGGTAACCATTGCATATAATGCAGTATACACCTGCTTCATTATATTAATCACTACAGCTTCTTCCTTGGGCCTGGACCGAGCGAGGTGGCGCAGTGGTCAACACACTGGACTCGCATTCGGGAGGACGACGGTTCAATCCCGTCTCTGGCCATCCTGATTTAGGTTTTCCGTGATTTCCCTAAATCGCTTCAGGCAAATGCCGGGAGGTTCCTTAGGAAGGGCACGGCCGATTTCCTTCCCCATCCTTCCCTCACCCGAGCTCGCGCTCCGTCTCTAATGACTTCGTTGTCGACGGGACGTTAAACACTAATTTCCTCCTCCTTGGACCTGAGCTTTTTGTCTGCTTGTGAAATATGCTGGAATCATGTTTTTGGGCCTCATACGTCTGCCAATTGTTTCGCATATTGCACCCAAATATGGTATTTCCTTTGTCTACTAGGCTGATCTAAGCTAGTTGTAAAATCTGCCTCTGATGCACTATGGGAAGGAAGATTTCTCTTTTTCGTTATACTGCGTTAACAAATTCTGGATCGAAACTGTTTTGATACGCTATTCAGGGTGAGTCACTAACTATTGCCACCAAGAATAACTCCGAAAGTATGATAGGGGCTGAAAAGTTTGTAGGACAAAATTAGCATGAGACAACGGGGGCCATGATATGACGTTGGTTTTTTGTTGCTAGGTGGGGTCGCTTCAGAGATATGAAGGTCAACTTTGTTTTTCTGAATGGGATCCTATAGTGTGGTACTTATTTTCTGATAGCGGCTATCGAGACGAATCCAATGATGTGTAACAGTGTCTTTGAAGGTCACAGAGGTGGCATGAACGTCCATTTGCAGAAGGTATTCGAAGTGATTACCATTGGTATGAATGCAGTGCTGCAATCTTCTTATCATGGATTGAATGGTATTCCTTATCATTTCGGCACTTATCGAAGCACATGCTCTGACAATTCTCTCTCGTATATCGTGCAAATAGTAAATATTTGCCGAATACGGCGGATCCATCTAATGTGACATTGACACGCGGATTTATATTTAAATGGGTGACATGACTGCCTGTGTATGACAAGATTTGTTGTGGTTGGCTTTCGGTAAACATCGAAGCCAATTTTTCCGTTTTTTAAGGTCACTTGGAAGTCCAAAAACGGTAAAGTGTCATTTTCAGTGCACTGCTCAATGAACTATATATTTTGGTTCAAACTACTTATATCCTGAAGAAACTGATCGCTTTCAACGTTATTACTGTCGTATAATATGAAAACATCTTCAAAATGTCTGTTCCATAAAATTAATCCTCTAGCATTATGAGGGAGTTTTTTCATAAATTCCTGCTCAAAGATGGTCATTTGCATCGCAAATATTGTTATGACCAACTTACATTTTTTGTCCTGCAGTCATTTCACCGTGGCTTCCCTGCAATTACCATTTATTTCATTCTTAAAGACTTATTTTGATGCGCGGAAACATTATGAACACCTATTTAATAGCATATAGCTCTAACTGTAGACGCAACAGCGCTTTTCGGCGTTGCATGGAGTTTTGAGGTGCTTGGTATTTGCTCTGCGGTATGTGCCACCAGATGGCTACACCAAGTCATACAATTCCCGTAAATTACGTGCCAGTGGTTTGTGGATTGCATGCTGGCGCCGGCTATTGTCCCTGAAGTGTCCCAACGGGTTCAGATGGGACGAATCGACGTGAGCACAGTGTCGTACTATTCATATCGTTTGATCATAATGCTGGCTGTCTTATACGGATTGTTGTCAGATGACATCGCCATCGGGGGAGACATGAAGCAGAAGGGATGTAGGTGGTCCGCAACAGTCTTCACACAGTCTACAGCTATCACGCTGCCTTGCTACCACATGTCACATGGAAGTCCAGGTGAAGGTCCCTGCCTACGTAGCAAGATGCATGTCTGGAGCAACTGTTCACCAGAATGACGCTTAGTCGGTCACGATCATCGACCTGGTGTGATAAGAAACGAGTAATCAGTCCACTTTAGGTAGAAGCAGATATTTTACTGTTGTCAATGTTTCCAGTGATTTCCCCACAACAGCATATCTCACGGTAATGAGAATATAATAGATTTACTCTCTAACACAGAAAGAAAACGATGCGCCACAGAAAAATTTTCCGAATGCGACGGCAGTTGGTAAATAAGATGTAGGCCTACATATACAGACAAACCAATGATTACAGTTCCAGAAAAACTGGATGATTCATTAAAGACAGACACCTTTACAAATTGAGTAAGTGAATAACGCATTGGTCCACATGCGACCCTCTCCCAAGCAGTTATTCATCTTGACGTTGATAGACAGATTTGTTGGATGTCCTCCTGAGGAATATCACGCCAAATTCTGACCACCTGGCAAGTTATATCACCGAAGTCCTTAAATGTTTGGAAGGCCTTGCCCATACTGCTCCAGACGTTCTCAATCTGAGAGAGATCCGGCGATCTTGCTGGCCAAGACAGGGCTTGGCAAGCACTGGGACAAGCAGTGAAAATTCTTAACGTGTGCGGGTGAGCATTATCTTCCAGAAATGTTTGCCCAGGATGTCTTGCTAGAAAGGCAGCAAAACGAAGCGAGGAGCATCGTCGATTTACCGCTGTGCTGTTGCAGATGACAACCAGCGGCGTCCTGCTGTGAAGAGAAATGGCACACCAAATCATGACTCCTGGTGGATGGACCGTGTTGTGGGCTACAGTCAGGCTGCTATCTCATTGCTATCCGGAGCGCCTCCAGACGGTATTAACTGGTCATCGAGACCCAATTCGAAGCAGAACCCATCACTAATCAATTTCTGCTTAGTGTGACATATACAGGGTGGTCCATTGATAGTGACCGGGCCAAGTACCTCACGAAATAAGCGTCAAAAGAAAAAAAACTTCAAAGAAACGCGTCTAGCGTGAAGGGGAAAATCAGATTGCGCTATGGTTGGCCCAATAAATGGGGCTGCCATAGGTCAATCGGTTATCAACTGCGTTTTTTTAAAAATAGGAACCCCCATTTTTTATTACATATTCGTGTAGTACGTAAAGAAATATGAATGTTTTAGTTCGACCACTTTTTTCGCTTTGTGATTGATGGCGCTGTAATAGTCACAAACATATGGCTCACAATTTTAGTCGAACTGTTGGCAACAGGTACGTTTTTAAATTAAAATACAGAACGTAGGTACGTTTTAACATTTTAATTCGGTTGTTCCAATGTGATACTTGTACCTTTGTGAACTTATCATTTCTGAGAACGCATGCTGTTACAGTGTGATTAACTGTAAATACCACATTAATGCAATAAATGTCCGCCAACCTCAAAGCATTTGGTAATACGTGTAACGACATTCCTCTCAACAGAGAGTAGTTCGCCTTCCGTAATCTTCGCACATGCATTGACAACGCGCTGACGCATGTTGTCAGGCGTTGTCGGTGGATCACGATAGCAAATATCCTTCAACTTTCCCCACAGAAAGAAATCCGGGGACGACAGATCCAGTGAACGTGCGGGCCACGGTATGGTGCTTCGACAACCAATCCACCTGTCATGAAATATACTATTCAATACCGCTTCAACCGCACGCGAGGTATGTGCCACACATCCATCATGTTGGAAGTACATCGTCATTCTGTCATGCAGTGAATCATCTTGTAGTAACATCGGTAGAACATTACGTAGGAAATCAGCATACATTGCACCAGAGCGGTTCTAGGCGCTACAGTCTGGAACCTCGCGACCGCTACGGTAATAATATCTGAAGCAATATACAACACAATTTTTAAAACTTTTGCTTAATTATAATGTTGAAGGTGCTGAAATCTATAATATAGATTCATTATTATGGTTTCAAACCCAGTTTGTATTTGGCTGTTGCAAATATGTTACACTAGGCAGAACAGTCAATATAATATTTCCTCCATTATCTATTCTTGAGAAGGAGGAAGAAGATGCAACAGATGTATTTACTTAGCTTCCTGAAGCTAATGTAGTGCCAGATGAAGATTCTTGTGAGGAAGATGGGTGTGAAAAGACAGATAATCTTAGACCAAGGCAATTTCACGTTGGTGCAGAAACAGCATTGGCCAACAAACACAGGTTAGGTGGAGAATCTGAGAGTGACTGCCCTCACGATGATAATGCAGGAAACGTCATTTCAGATGAAAAAGGAAAGCTACAGGCCTCAAAAACTGTAATAATATGTTGGGAGAGGGAGGATCTGGGAAATTATAACGCTTTATTTCCTGAGAGTGATCTCAGTAAGTACGGAAGCTTGTCTCCAGTTCAGTTCTTTGAAATGTTTTGGAATGATGAAATAGTTAAAACTTCTCAGTACCGAATCTACAAAGTACGCTTTGTTCTAAAATGTTGAGATTCCATAATAACACATGAAGAGATGAAAGGTTTTCTAGGAATTCTAATTCTCTCGAGCTATAATCTTCTACTTAGCAGAAGATGTTACTGGGATTCAGGGTTGGACATGAGAAATGAAATGGTGCACAGCATGATAAGAAGAGACAGATTTGAAACAATTATGAGACTCATTCAGTCATGTGATAACACAAAAATCAATGTAAACGATAAAATCTGGAAGCTTCGTCCATTAACAGATATGTTAAGAAAAGTGTTTTCTCTCCACTTCCATCCTGAGTAAGATTTGGATTATGATGAGGGCATGATAAAGTATTTTGGCAGGTATGGATGCAAAAAATTTCAGGAGGGTAAACCCATTAGATTTGGGTACGAAACACGGTGCCTAAACACAAATAAGGTTTGTCTAGTGGATCTTCAAATACACCAAGGAAATGACCCACAAAGGAACGTAGCGTACAAGAAAGCATTTGGAAAATATGCTGCACCGCTGCTTCAGATGATTGATTCGCTTCGTGACAAAAGTAAAAATCTGCCCTCTACATGTTTTATTTTGACCATCTGTTTACATCGCCAACATTGTGATTCACCTAAAAGAACGAGGTTATGGTGCAACTCGCACTATTTGTGAGAATTGTCTGCCTAAATAATGCCAACGTATACCCTCTAGGCTAATGTCCAATGGGAATAAGAGAAAAGATCATGATTACGAGAGCAGCAAGGAATGTGGAATGGTTTTTACCCGATGACTGGATGATTCTGTAGTAAGAGTTGCTTCGACCAGCCACGGGATCAATACAGTGACCTCCGTGAGCCGATATTCAAGACAAAAGAAGGATAGAATACTTGCATCACGACCACATGTTATCGGAGAATACAGCAAAAATGTAGGGAGAACTGACCGAATGGACGAAAATATGGCGTTATATAGAGTGAGCATCAGAGCAAAGAAATGGTAGTGGCCAATTTTTACGTGGCTACTGGGTGTGTCTGTACGTAATTCGTGGCTTCTCTACAGAAAGACATGTACGAATATGCCACAACTGTAATTTCGGCGCTCTATTGTGCATTGTTACCCCACTTCCAATGCAACAATCCCTAGAGGTCAAGGTCGCCCTGCAGGTAATCCATATCAAGATAGAGAGCTGCATGACATCAGACACGATGAAAAAAATCATCTGGTAGCTATGGTGCCACAGAAAAAAAGAAGACGCTGCGCTGCAGAAAACCGCAAAGGAACTTCAAAAACAATGTGCTGCAAATGATATGTTGGTTCGTGCGTAGTGTGTTTTCTACCGTATCACAGAAAATTAATGCTGTTGCCTAAACAAAACGTAAATGACATTCATTGCTTTATTTTATTTACTGTCATGTATTTCACTTAAAATGTATGATCTGCCTAGCGTGACACTTATCTTACACGCTCTTTTCCTTAAATTATTAATTAATTTTTGTTTAGTTTGTTGTTGTACATTTCATTAATGACGACAAACAAATAAATACCTGATTTGTAAAATTCAGAAGTGAAAATTAATTTAGGTAGAAATGGGCTAAAGGCAATTCTACTCCAGTCGGTGAGATTATTTTTTTTCTGGCTGTACCTATGATTGGACGACTTTCCTGCTTAGCGACAGTAAATTATACACACATACCTTCCTCATGAGTCAATTTATCACTTAGTGAAAATCGTATCAAAATCCCTATATAGTTCCCTAGATCAACCTTCAGATACAGACAGGAAAATGCTGCGGATGTCTTTAATTTATAGTGTCTAACAGATATGTACAGATTCTGGCCAAGCCTTGCTGCTGTCTGGAGTTGCGGTGAGTGGTTACTTTACTGCTTTTCCCGCCAGTTGCTGCCTCTTGTGTGCCTGAACAGCTGGTAGCCCTCATTATTGCCACGATGTTTCACTCCGTACGACAACTGGAGAGGATAGCAATACGTATATCACACACTAGTCATTACTATAATCACTCTGTACTTTATTGCAAATCCCTGCGGTTGTTCCTGATATTAGCCTTCACATACAGACAGAGAAACCTGAGGGGGACCTTTAATTTAGTAATATGTATAGATTTCCTCTACCAAGTTTCATTCCTCTGCTGGTCCGCGCGTTACAACATTGCAGGAATCAAAGCTGTATGCGGCACGTGGCAGATTGGACATGTTGGCGCAGATTTGTTGCAATGATTGCAGAAGCATCGTCCAACGACTAGCCGTGCTTTTGTTCACTGGCAAGTCCCCACAGACATTCTCTAAATGTCTATGAATATCTGTGAAGGCTTGGATTACAGTCGAAATAAACTCAATGAATGCACTCGACTTGGAGCGCACCTCCGTTACAGTCCGCATTTTGAAGGCTACGTATAGCGCCAGCACCTGTCGGAACTTAATGAAACTACTGGAGCTGGAAAGAGGGTATTCCACGACATCCCACAACAAATCGCGCATTTTATTTTTTATTTTTTTTGCTGAAATTGGACGAGAAGAAAAATGTGTGATAATACTTATTGAATATCCTTCGTATTGGGATACCAGTTCTATTTTATACAGAGTACGTGAAGGAACTTTCCCCCCTTCTTACAATGGTGTACCGTAGGTCTCTAGAAGAGCGCAGCATTCCAAGAGATTGGAAAAGAGCACAGATCATCCCCGATTCCGAAAGGACGTCGAACAAAGGGTTGAAATGGCTCTAAGCACTATGGGACCTAACATCTGAGATCATCAGTCCCCTAGAACTTAGAAATACTTAAACCCAGCTAACCTAAGGACATCACACACATCCATGCCCGAGGCAGGATTCGAAATTGCGACCGTAGCGGTGGTGCGGCTGCAGACTGTAGCGCCTAGAACCGCTCGGCCACCTCGGCCGGCTAGAATTTTGGAACATGTATTATGTTCGAGTATAATGAATTTTCTGGAGACTAGAAATTTACTCTGTAGGAATCAGCATGGGTTTCGAAAAAGTCGATCGTGTGAAACCCAGCTCGCTCTATTCGTCTACAAGACGGCCATAGACAAGAGGGCCATAGACACGGGTTCCCAGGTAGATGCCGTGTTTCTTGACTTCGGCAAGGCGTTCGATACAGTTCCCCACAGTCGTTTAATGAAGAAAGTAAGAGCGTATGGACTATCAAACCAAGTGTGTGATTGGATTGAAGAGTTCCTAGATAACAGAAAGCAGCATGTCATTCTCAATGGAGAGAAGTCTTCCAAAGTAAGAGTGATTTCAGGTGTGCCGCAGGGGAGTGTCGTAGCACAGTTGGTATTCACAATATACGTGAATGACCTTGTGGATAACATCTGAAGTTCACTGAGGCTTTTTGCGGATGATGCTGTAGTATATTGAGATGTTGTAACGATGGAGAATTGTACTGAAATGCAGGAGGGCCTGCAACGAATTGACTCGTGGTGCAGGGAATGGCAATTGAATCTCAATGTAGACAAGTCTAATGTGCTGCAAATACACAGCAAGAAAGATCCTTTATCTTTTAGCTACAATATAGCAGGTCAGCAACTGGAAGCAGTGAATTCCATAAATTGGAGAAGGCATTAGGAGTGATTTAAAATTAAATTATCATATAAAATTAATAGTCGGTAAAGCAGATGCCAGACTGAGATTCTTTGGAAGAATCCTAAGGAAATGCAATCCGAAAACAAAGGAAGTAGGTTACTGTACACTTGTTCACCCACTGCTTGAATACTGCTCACCGGTGTGGGATCCGTACCAGATAGGGTCGATAGAAGAGATAGAGAAGATCCAACGGAGAGCAGCGCGCTTCGTTACAGGGTCATTTAGTAATCGCGAAAGCGTTACGGAGATGATAGATAAACTCCAGTGGAAGACTCTTCAGGAGAGACGCTCAGTAGATCGGTACGGGCTTTTGTTGAAGTTTCGAGAACATACCTTCACCGAGGAGTCAAGCAGTATATTGCTCCATCCTAAGGATGTAGGTTGCAGTAGGTACTGGGAGATGAAAAAGCTTGCACAGGATAGAGTAGCATGGAGAGCTGCATCAAACCAGTCTCAGGACTGAAGACCACAACAACAACAACGTATATTTCGCGAAGGGACCATGAGGATAAAGTCAGAGAGATTAGAGCCCACACAGAGGTATACCGAGAACCTTTCTTTCCACCAACAATACGAGACTGGAATAGAAGGGAGAACCGATAGAGGTACTCAAAGTACCCTCCGCCACACACCGTCACGTGGCTTGCGTAGTATGGATGTAGATGTATACAGCGAACAGTCCATATCCCTATCTCTTACTTGGATTTGCCCGAAGCTACTTTCATATGTAAATAAGCTGTCCAGCAGTTTCCGTTAGGAAGTTCTGAATCCAATGACAAAGCTGACTGCTGACATTCCGTAATTTCGTTTTTGTTCGCCAAATGATAGGGCGGCATTGTTTCGAATGCCTTCCCGAAGTCGAGCAAAACAGCATCAGTTTGGACACCCGTCTATGGCTCCGTGAATCACACGGACGAATGAAGAGAGCTGAGCTCCACAAAGTTTCTGATGTTTACAGCCGCCTCGCGGGCCACTGAACCCGTCACGTGGCGAGGCCGTTAGTTCGCAGTACGCCTTCCATCACGAGGGTCAGCGGTTTAACCCACTCGCAGTCGCGGTTGCAGAGGCTCGGCGGGACCTCGGAGAGCCGTGGGCGCGCTTCTAGGCAGTCCGTGTAGGCCGGAACCGTTACCTCCTGGGCTCGGTAAGGAACGAGAACGTCACGCCAGTCCACAACAAAGGCGGCGGCTCAGTGCGGAAAACAGCGGCCGGGGGAGCAGGCTCCGTATATAGCGCTCACTGCCTCGCGTCGTAGGACAACACTCCGCCGAGCCCGAACAACGCCGAAGACTGAAGGTATAACAACAAAAGTATCACGATAAGGGCAACGAGGACTAGCGTACATAGCATTCCGTACAAACGTAGTTATGTATATACACTACTGGCCATTAAAATTGCTACACCACGAAGAAATGCAGATGATAAACGGGTATTCATTGGACAAATATATTATACTACAACTGACAAGTGATTACGATTTCACGCAATTTTTTGGGTGCGTAGATCATGAGAAATCAGTAGCCACAACAACCAACTTTGGCCGTAATAATGACCTTGACACAGCTGGGTATTGAGTCAAACAGAACACGGTACCACAGTTCATCAAGAATAGTGACTGGCGTATTGTGACGAACCAGTTGCTCGGCCACCATTCACCAGACATTTTCAATTGGTGAGAGATCTGGAGAATGTGCTGGCCAGGGCAGCAGTCGAACATTTTCTGTATCCAGAAAGGCCCGTACAGGACCTGCAACATGCAGTCGTGCATTATTCTGCTGAAATGTAGGGTTTCGCATGGATCGAATGAAGGGTAGAGCCACGAGTCGTAACACATGTGTAATGTAACGTCCACTGTTCAAAGTGCCGTCAATGCTAACAAGAGGTGACCGAGACGTGTAACCAATGGCACCCCACATCATCACGCCGGGTGATACGCAAGTATGGCGATGACGAACACACGCTTCCAATGCGCGTTCACCGCGATGTCGCCAAACACGGATGCGTCCATCATGATGCTGTAAACAGAACCTGGATTCATCCGGAAAAATGGCGTTTTGCCATTCGTGCCCCTAGGTTCGTCGTTGAGTACACCATCGCAGGCGCTCCTGCCTGTCATGCAGCGTCACGGGTAACCGCAGCCGCGGTCTCCGAGCTGATAGTCCATGCTATTGCAAACGTCGTCGAACTGTTCGTGCAGATGGTAGTTGTCTTGCAAACGTCCCCATCTGTTGACTCAGGGATCGAGACGTGGCTGCACGATCCGTTACAGAAATGCAGATAAGACACCTGTCATCTCGACTGCTAGTGATGCGAGGCTGTAGGGATCCAGCAGAGCGTTCCTTATTACCCTCCTCAACCCACCGATTCCATATTCTGCTAACAGTCATTGGATCTCGACCAACGCGAGCAGAAATGTCGCGATACGATTAACCGCAATCGCGATAGGCTACAATCCGACCTTTATCAAAGTCGGAAACTCATTTCTCCCCCTTACACGAGGCATCCCAACAATGTTTCACCATGCAACGCCGGCCAACTGCTGTTTGTGTATGAGAAATCGGTTGGAAACTTTCCTCGTGACAGCAAGTTGAAGGTGTCGCCACCGGCGCCAGCCTTGTGTGAATGCTCTGAAAAGCTGATGATTTGCATATGACAGCATCTTCTTCCTGTCGGTTAAATTTCGCGTCCGTAGCACGTCATCTTCGCGGTGTAGCAATTTTAATGTCCAGGAGTGTAGTTAGTTCTTCCATCCCGGAAACACAGAGTTTCGACAATTTTTGCATGTTACCGACATCGATACTGCAAGATACAGGTCCCAATAATTCCATGACTTTCAAGAATAATAATTGAACCTCTTTTTCGTGCGATATAATCACAAATCAACAATTTCAGGATTTTGTCCCTTACTTTTACTTCGAAACTGTGCTTCATGCCAAATTCTTAATTCTAGGTCGACGGGAAGTACCCTGTGGATTCCGATTGGTGAGTCTAGGAGTATCAAAATGTGTGGCATTAATGTCCGTATCTGTTGATTTCTTTGACTCAGAAGCTTAAAATTTAAACGTCGCCAAGGGACAATAGACCGTAGCTTGTGGCATAAAATTGAACTTTATACGTCAGCCCGTTCCGGAGAAAAAGGCATCTTAACCGACTGAGAGGCAGACATTTGTATTAAAAAATTGTATACGTAAGAAACTTCGGATTTTCCCTCTTCTTGTACCGTCAAACATTGCTTCTTTCCAAATTTCATGGTTATTGGTCCACGGGAATAACCCTATAGATTTTGATGAGTGAGTTTGGGAGTGTCAAAGTCTGTGACGTAAATGGCCGTATCTGTTGATTGCCGTGACATAGAAGCTTATATTCATTGTACTTCCGAGGGACAATACACTTTAGTATGCGAAACAAATTTCAAATTGCTGCGTCTAATCTTTCGTGAGAAAAGGCGGTCTTAGCAGACGGACGGACAGACAGGTAGTCAGATAACAAATGACCAAAAAGCCTTCGGGTGTTGTGATTACAAATTAACAATTTTGATTTTTTTTCCTTCTATTTGTGCCGTGAAATCTTGCTTCTTGCCAAATTTCATGACCCTAGGTAAACAGGAAGTGCCATATATTTCTATGAGTTTACAATTATCAAAATATATTACATGAATGACCATTTATTTTAATTACATTTAGAAGCTTCGATCTTTTGCACCTCCAAGGGACCGTAGATTTTACTATGTGACATAAATTTCAAAGTGACACGTCTACCCATTCCGGAGAAAAAGGGTTTTTAACAGTCGTACAAACAGACGGACAACAAAGTGATCCTATCATGGTTCTACTCTTAACGATTGAGATACGGAACCCTAAAAACGAAAAGCTTTCTATCAACAAGTGATACAAACTCATCCGTGTCGTCACTTTTATACAACTTTTCATTATGACCTCGAAAAAAATATTCTTACGTAATTAATATTTAGTTAGCAGTTAAATGTCTGGCGTGCTGGTGCAGACTAATATTCCCACACCGCAGTAACGTAGTATGTCGCTAGAGAAGCCAGAATAAACAAATACAGGTTGTTGTTGGTGTGGCATACGGTGCAGTTACTAGTTTGCTGCCCTTGAAAGAATTCGCTAGAAGCGTACTACAACAATGCATCATCGTGTGCCACAGCAGTTTGGTATCGCAGACGCTTCCGTTGCGATCGAACAAGCCCGAATGGGTGTGGGGGGGGGGGGGGGGGAACCGATCCGTTAAAACCCCGATACCGGTATTTTAGTTCTGAATAATCGGTATTTATAGATATTTTTTGTCTCCGTTATGCCGCCTCCACAGGTTAAGGACTGGACATGGTTGTTGTAGCTACTTCAGGTACAAATGGGGCTGGATCAGTTCACCAATGTGTGAATGTAATCAAGAAGAGCAGACAATCGAACATTTAGTCCAACGCTGTCCACTTCATTCATACCCCAGAATTCCCGACGACTTGTTCACACTCACACCCAGCTTAATTAATTGGTTGAAAAAGACGGACTTTAAGGTTTAATCTTGTCTTATATCATATGTATTTTATATAAAATCACTTGCCTTGTATCAACTATATATTGTATAAAATCACCATACGATTAAATAAATAAAATCTCCGTTATAACAGGTAATTTTATTTTTTACAAATAACTGGGTAAAAACGGTTAAGAATACTATTTTAATAACATCGCTGACAACAGGACACGAGCAACAACAAAAACGACAACAAACACATGACGTAAGAATGTGTACATCACTGCTGACTCAATGGCGTACCTGTTGCCATGTGGCATGGCCTATAAGAAGGTATTCGCGCACGTGCAATGAGCTACGCATGCCCCCACCTTTTCTATACGATAGTTTCTTGTTGACGTCAGCGGGCGTTATTCGTACTGCAGCGTGGCACCATCCCTGCTGTGGAAGTATTGAAATGTATGACAACATTGGATATTTTAGGGACTTTCGATGAGGCTATAAAGGAGGTTTATGGAAACGAGTACATGACAGGAAGTCTTACTATTCTCCCAGTGACAATTCCCTAAAATGCATTAAAACATCCCAATTAAAAAACATAATGCAGCTAAAGTCGTACCTCCAACGCTTCTAAGTAGCCTTCAAGACCGAAGTTCGGCAGTATTACGGAGCTCTCTGGTGTTCAGTTCTACATTATCAGATCCAAAGATTAAGAAATGTATATGAACAGCCTAATTGCCGGGAAATTTTACTGAAGAGATAAACAGCTAGCTTTACGAAATCGGTAACTTTCACTTTTACTTAAGGGAAAAATTATACACGAAAACATATTGTCTGCCGTTTTTACAATCACGGAAATAATCGCAGCACATTTTTCTAGGTGACGTATGGAATTGATTATCATTACAAGGTCACAGGATAATGTAAGTGCGAGTTAAGCACTTGCAAATATGAAAAGCTGGTAACCAGCCAGGTTGTTGAATGTAAGCATGCAGACGTGCATGCATTGTGTTGTCCAGGTACCGGATGTCGGTTTGTAGGATGGAATCCTATGCCTGTTGCACTTGGTCAGTCAATACAAGGACGGTTAATGCTAGTTACGGAAGACGCTGGAGTTGCGTCCCGTGACGTCCAGTACGTTCCCGATTGGAGACACAGCTGGTGATCGAAAAGGCCAAGGCAACATGTCATCACTGCAGAGCATCGTTATGTGGGCGACTGTTATCCTGTTGGGAAACACCCCTTGGAACGCTGTTCATGAATGGCTGCACAGCAGGTCACATCACCAGACTAACGTACAAATTTGCAGTCAAATGGTTCAAATGGCTCTGAGCACTATGGGACTTAACATCTGAGGTCTTCAGTCCCTTAGACTTAGAACTGCGTAAACCTAACCAACCTAAGGACATCACACACATCCGTACCCGAGGCAGGATTCGAACGTGTGACCGCAGCAGTCGAGCGGTTCCGGATTGAAGCGCCTAGAACTGCTCGGCCACCGCGGCCGGCTTTGCGATCAAGCTGCATGGGATAACCACTAGACCACTCTTGGTGTCACACCCGAGACGCCGGCCGGAGTGGCCGCGCGGTTAAAGGCGCTTCAGTCTGGAACCGCGCGACCGCTACGGTCGCAGGTTCGAATCCTGCCTCGGGCATGGATGTGTGTGATGTCCTTAGGTTAGTTAGGTTTAAGTAGTTCTAAGTTCTAGGGGACTTATGACCACAGCAGTTGAGTCCCATAGTGCTCACAGCCATTTGAACACCCGAGACAGTAACTCCAGGTGTAGGTCCGGCGTGTTTAGCACGCAGACAGGTTGTTTGCAGGCCCTCAATTGTCCTCCTTCTAACAACACACGGCCATCACTGGCAGCGAGGCAGTTCCAGTTTTCATCAGGAAACATAACAGACTCCACCCTGCCCTCCAATGACCTCTGACTCGACACCACGGAACTCGCAAACGGTGGTAAAATATGGGAATGAGCCTATGGCATCGATGGCTGGGAGGTGCCGTCCAGGGAAGTTCGGTCGCCAAGTGCAAGTCTTATTTCAGTCGACACCACATTGGGCGACTTGCGCGCCGATGTGTAAGGTGTCAGGCAAATCCAACACCTACCATGAAAACCCTGACATGATAGCAAATCCGACAGTATGTCACATAGCTCCGAATAAATCCTGACATTAAATTAACCAAAGTAATACGATCAACGAGTGAGCAAATGGAATACCACGGACTAACATAAGAACGACTAAATGCATGTCATACCTTCCCACCGTGAAACAGACGCATTTCTGAGGGCAGAAACGGAGACAGAAGCCGAGAGCAGAATCGTGTAGGCTAGGAGGCCCTACGATAAAGAGACGGACATCCACGTCGCCAGCCGACCGCCAACCCCCCCCCCCCCCCCCCCAGCCCATGTTAAAAGATAGAGCCCTCCAGAAGAACAGTATAGATCTTATGATAACACTAAAAGGGCCACACCAGCTGCAAGTTTTAGCGTGAAACTTTTTCACGTCTCTGTGACGTAGCAAACATTAAAAACATTGCCCCACCACGAAAAAGCATAACGTTTCTCATTGGATGGACAGAAGTTTTGTGGGCGGAGATTAAGGTTAGCATTGAGACCCTGATTGGTCAGTTGAAAACACAGCGAGACAGCTTTTCTAAAACCAACTTTGGTAAATTGCAGTAAGGAGAAGTTAGGAGAGTTGCTTCTGAGATGGCGAGCTGTATGGAGCTGCGCCGTCCGCCGCCCCCTGACGCTGCCTAAACACCGACAAGGTAATGAACGCACGCGATGCCGCATTTTTGAGCGCATAAGACTTCACTCAGAACTGCAGAAGTCTCATCTGTTACATCCCCTTTTTACGTAATACTAGTGTCGATCGTCAATTAAATCTCATGGTGTTCACGTTTGCTACTTGAAGTAAAAATCTGAAATGCGATGATTTTTCTGTTATATAATTATTGAGAAGCGACATCAATCACTGTAATTTACGACAAGTTAGATAAGTAATTAAAGATAATTGAGGGTCACTGTAGACCATTTTGATAGTTTTCTCTTTTGTGAAACTTAAACCTAGATTACAGATGTGATATGGCATAGGTCATCCTTCAATCCATTGTAGAACTTGGAAACCCATTCAGGGAATATTCGTTCACATTTTTGTTGAACGCAGTTGGTTTTTATCATCCCGTATTAAAATATTTCCTTTTATCAATAATGAAATTTATAAACAATGTTTTGTGAGTAGAATAAAATTTCCATTGGCAAACTTAACTGCTTTTTCGACGTTATTTTACCAGCTAACTAAAAATAGGAAAGTCGTGACTCCCTTCCACTAAATTTAGTTAGTATTAAGATTCTTTTACAGGGAGTGCTGTGGAGCTGACGCTGAAATCATTAAGTATTTGATTATATCATCGCTAGTCTCACTGAACTCTTCTGGACTCTACATGTCATGTGTGGTCTGTCGTCTCCTTACCAGCAACAGGTCCCAGGTTCAAAGTAGTCAATTCCCTAAAAATCACGCTCAGAGCGTCGTTGCGCGAAAGTTGTAGGGAGACACGATATAGAACAAACAGACACCACGCAGAATTTTAGAGATGATGAGGATGAAAAGACGCTGAGGACAGCACGGCACCCAGCCCACGAGCGGAGAAAATCTCCAACCCGGCCAGGAATCAAACCAAGGCCCGCTTGCACGTGAGGCGAGCACGTTACCACCCAGCTAAGCAGGCGGGCACAAATAACTTAGTTTAGCGCCTGTGAAATTCACTCTACACGGCACCTGGCTCGGAGATGTCCTTGAAGCAACCGATTTGTAACAGTTCGTTGTATCGCTGTGGTGCTAAGTACTGCTGAAATTGCTGATGCAGATGCAATACGATGCGCCACAGCCATACGCTTAACACTATGGTCTTCCCTTTATAATGGTTGCCCTGAGGAGAACTCATATGGAATCACGAACAGTGCTGTGATTTAAGACTTTTATGATACTTGAAAGACATACAGAAGAAAAAACATTTATCATTCAACGTAATTGTACTTAAACACGATATCGATTTATTATGTATATTGTTCTACGTTAAAGATATTAATAGCTATGAAACAGTCGAATGATTTTATGTAATTACTTACTCTGGTCTTGATCTTGGATGAGGACAGTCGTTAAAGACATTGCAAGAGTACTTTCGTTGCAGTTGCGTTAAACATATGTGTGTATTTTCTCTTAAAACCTTTATTTACGTATCTTTAGCATCCCTACCTGTTAGCAAACTAAAGACTACTTTTTTCAGAATATCAGAACCCGCAACACAGTGCGAGACTGTGAATGATTGTTCTCGGCCATTTGCACGGCCGCCATGTCTTTCTGAATTTTGCCAATACTAAATGGCACAGGGCCGTTGCAAATATCTTACAAATTTTTCATTTCAGTTATGCTACCTCTCTATTACTTCTACTCTGCTTTATGTTTTTCCAATTTCTGCGTTCGTGGATGCGGCACAAACACGTTTTTGCTTCTATTTTGCACAAAAACAGTGCAGTGTCCGCCATGTTGCCGACTGACGGCTTTCTTTTTTCTTACAGATGTTCAGTATGTGCACCATCCGTTATGCGGTACACAAGGGACCTACAATCTAATTTTTCCCACACTCCCCTTAATGTGTGCGGAGTAGTAGAAGCAATAGCCACTTCAATTCTGCATCTCAACTCCGGCAAGTCATCAGCTAGTGGCGGGATGGAGACACGATGTTTTATAAAGCTTCAAATAAAAAAATCGCATGGCGTAAAATCACGTGAACCTTAGAGAGCAACGGGAAAGAGCTCTCTCGTATTGACCATTACGACCAATCCAACGTTCAGGGAATTCGACATTCAGTCACACTCGTACAAAGAGATGCCTACAGCAAGGGGCTCCATCTTGTTCCCAAATAAAGTTTTCAGTATCTTCTTCTAAAAGGAGTAAGAGCCATTCCTGCAGTACATCCAGGGTGATTGGGTTTAACGTCCCGCCGACATCGAGGTCGTTAAATATCCCCATAAGCGTCTCCTAGTACAGTAGCTTCAGCGAAAAATAAATGGTTTGTACACTTCACGTCGTGACACAGCGTAGATAAAATTTAATTTTGAAGAGTGTCCTTGATATTGTACACGTTCATAAGGATGTTCTGCTCCCCAGTTACGAACATGTGGGTATTTACCTTCCCACTTACACGATAATTGCCCCTCACTGAACATCACACGCTCAAGAACGTTGCAAAACTACACTTGCGAAATTATAACGTACACCGTAGTTACCTGGCTTTAAAGCACGTACCAACAGTAACCGGTACGCCCACATGTGTGAACATTTTCTCAAAACCTTCCACACATTCGTCTTTGACTACTGATGTTTAAGAATTTATTTCCGAATAGACTTATCAGGACTACCAGGGTAACATTCCCTGACACAGTCAACATCCTCTTCAGACATTTCTAGTCGCCCCGTACTTTTCCCTGAAGGCACACATTCAATAGTTTCGAACTGACTACACCACTGGCGGATGCTACTGCCGCATCGGGAATCAAAGTAAACTTTAAACGAAACTCACGTTGAACTGAAAATAGAGATTCAGTCTTAGCAGACTGTGGAACAAAAACACTTTTGCACACCGTGGACATTTTGCGTACTTGGTGCTGCAAGTGGGACAACAACAAAGCAGTATTCGCCCATGTACTTACCTGAAACTGAGTTACTCTATGGTTGTCGACTTGAACCAACACTCTTCATATCTCACAGCTAATAATATTAAAATTTGTAATTGGTTTATTCTTTTATGGGCGCTCTCTATATTACTTAGTAGGCGTAAAATACTTCATGGGATATAAAGATATTTTACGTAGATTGAAATGATAATACATACATCCAGAATTTCTAACTTACTAAGAAAATTATAAGTGGACTCACAGTCCTTTTTTAGGATACAGCGTCCTGTCGAAAGTCGTATCGAAAAATCTTTTGCTTTCTTCTGTTCCACAAGTAACGCCGAAGCTCCTTAGGCTCTTGTTCTGATTGGCGTTACTCAGCTTGCAGCAAAAAGTAAACATTCGTGCACGGCCTTCCACGTAACACATTCTGATGGATGCTGTACTGAAGATGAGTGTGTTGCAAACTCTCAGCAATCATTTCCTTGAGCTTCACCACAATCGTCTGCCTTACTTTCAGTCTACTGGAATCTCTTTCCAGCTAATTAGTGCTCTATACCTCGATTCTTCGCACAAATGTCCAATTTAATTCTCATTTCCACCTTGCCTATATTTCTCCAACTTGTTCACATTACGTCAACCATATTGTTCCTCTCATTCTAGTTAGATTATCTATTTCGGAGTGTCATCTGCTTCGTCTCCCCGTCGATCAAATACTGTTCCATCTCGTTGTGAATCCAAATAAATGATATTTTCTCGATTTAGTATTCCATCCGTTTGTCTGGCGATTTTTGCCGTCTCGGTTCTTTTATTTGATACTTGTTTTATTGTGGTATCGATAGCTTCCCTCATCAGATGTAGCTTTTCCCAACTATTTTTCCTTTAGTTACAAGATAGTCTGCTCTTTCTTTGCTAATAACGTTATGCGGCTGTTTCATAGTGTAGCTGCAAGCGCCAGTTGGACAATATAGAGCTCTTTCCTTGACACATGGACAATGATTAGAGCTGCTGCTCTTATAGCATCTTCTACGGTATTTTCATTTTACCAGTATTCTTCATTCTTCTCCATCTCTTCTTTCATGTTCATATCAACCACTTTCATCTTAGAACTTTTAAAAACGCTGCAGCTTCCTTTAAAATCGACCTTCTATTCATTCTTTATCATCTGTTCATTCTTTTCGTGTCCAAAAAACAGAAAAATCGGACTGTTACAAGTGACTTACTTTATTTTCATGGTATTATGTGACATCAAGTCGACTTTTTTCTTCAGTATTCTGCGGGCCACGATATTGTTTCTCCCGTTCAAATGGTTCAAATGGCTCTGAGCACTATGCGACTTAACTTCTGAGGTCAGCAGTCGCCTAGAACTTAGAACTAATTAAACCTAACTAACCTAAGGACATCACACACATCCATGCCCGAGGCAGGATTCGAACCGGCGACCGTAGCGGTCGCTCGGCTCCAGACTGTAGCGCCTAGAACCGCACGGCCACTCCGGCCGGCGTTTCTCCCGTCTTTGACAGAGTATTCACAGGCAATTCATTCGTTCCTTGGAACAAATGACACCAATGCTTTTCGAACCGCTTCCGTTTCTTTTATGGTTGAAACCAGCTCCTCCTTCTCGGAACCATCATTCTCCTTTACAATTTTTTCCCGCGCCTGTACACTGACGTGTTTCCTATATGCTTCTTTGGTTTACAACTTGAGTATTTAGACTATCTGCATTCCACACAGGGTGTCCCAGGAATGTGGATTGTCACGATCACCAGTGGTGAAGACGGAGCTAGCTGCTGGGTGGATGCGATGGTGTGTTGCCTTGGTGGATGACGGTTTCGGACACGGTTTTACATCTGCAGATATTTATTCATCTCCTTTACACCAAAAGGCGTTAGAGGGTTCCAGGAGATAAGCTGTCGATGAAAACCCAATTCCGAAACCGTCATCCACCAAGGAAAAAGAGCATTGTATTCATAGAAGACAAGGCCTTTCTACGCAGCAGCTAGCTGCTTCTTCTCCACTGGCGATCACTGAATAACAAACAACATTGCGAGACGGTCCGCCTACGGTTCACAAAAATGTTCAAATTAGTGTGAAATCTCACGGAACTTAACTGCTAAGGTCATCAGTCCCTAAGCTTACACACTACTTAACCTAAATTACCCTAAGGACAAACACACACACCCATGCCCGAAGGAGGACTCGAACCTCCGACGTGACCAGCCGCACAGTCCATGACTGCAACGCCCTGGACCGCCGCCTACGCTCCATCAGGGTCCAAAGTCACGTTTGCTGCCGAAGGAGTGGCGTAGTGGCACGCACCAGCGCCTACCATTTTGGCGTCCTGTAGCGCCGTTGGATGACTTTTCCGGACACGGATTCTTACCCTTTATTATTTCTTCAAGACTCCCTCTACAGCCTCTTGTAGCCTGTCGCAACATTTCTGGAAGACCCTGCATATCACAAACTGCATTTCCAAGTTCATCTCTTTCGTGACCTGCTGTACACTGAACTGTGTTTCACTTATTTCGTCAATTCGACGACTCTCTGCTGCCCGTGAGTGCACAACGTTTTTGTGTCTTCACGTGTAGTAACGGCCATCATTACTCGTCCAGCATCTCTTTCTCCAGTTGGAGTAACTAGCCTGATCATAGTCACCATGCCACAAAACACACTGTTTTTGTTGTTGTAGCCCATAATAAACCACTTCCGTTAGTACCTTCATTTCAGCGACCATTTTCGATTTGCTACTTTGTGGTTCCTCGCTTCGTTTTCGATCCACTTCACTTCTTCCTACATACCTCTATTCGGTCTCCCAATACCGTTTCCAAGGAATCTACCTAAGTAAAAGCACTATTTCTGAATCTAAACGTCTGTGAGAGCTAAAAAACCATGATAAGGGTAGTAAGTTTTTAAATCCACCTCATTTTATAGACCTTGCCAATGTGAAACTTAACAGTGTTCTTTCGTATCCATGAAGATGTGGTAAGTCCAAAGATGTTGAAACGCGTACGTTTCATATGTATTCATTACCAACGATGGCGAGGCATGACAGAATCTCTGACCAGAGAGTTATTTATCGTTGCTAGTCCGTGCTTGACCGCGCGAGAGTTCAGTAGTGTGTGTGGAGTCGGCAGAGGGAGTAGTCAGTTGCGAGTGGCACTCAGTCGGCAGTAGTTGTAGCGAGTGGACGGTTGTACTGAGCGGCCGTCGGCATGCGTCGGCGGCGTGCTCTCCTTGCATCTCTGGTCACGATTCAGGACGAGGTATATTGTTATCGAAGGTAAAGAAGCAGCATTGCGCTCAGCTAATAACATATGTTAATTGTAATTAATTTGTTCAAGAATTGCCCCAATAATAATTTTCTTATAAAGTAACTGTTTTAAAGAAAAAGATTCATTTCAACTTAAATAATACTTCCTATGCATTCCCTCCAAGAATCAAAATTAATTATGGGCCAGCATTGCACGGAGCTGTGTCGAAAAATAAGGCAGATATAGATGCAGTTTTACTGAGGTAAGAATTTGTCAGGTTTAATTATTTCACAGGGCCGAAGGTCAGCGCCGCTGCCCTTATAAAATTTGTCAGGTTTAATTATTTGTGTTCAGATGTTACACATAGTTTATGCTTCATTATTTAATTAATTTTATTGTGGGTTTTATGATCGATCATCATCCCGTAATTTTGTGAAGAGTTTACATTTGGGCCATTATTATTCTTAATTTTGCCAGCAGATTACGCTTGGCTCATTTTTAATTATTCAGTTTTGTGGGAAGACAATATTTCACTTAACATTGACTTTCATATTCTACTTGGGAGGTTACAATTTCACAATTAATGACTTTTATTATTTTTGTGGGGAGGTTACACTTGGCGACATCCGGACCAGGTTCGTATTTCTTTGAGAATCTTCTGAGAAGTAGTTAGATATCTCCTCTTATTTACTAAAATATAATTAGCATTTGGCGCAATGCTTTTACTAATTTTGTGACTTTCTTCCACAGATCATCGGCAATTCGTTGCTCTTTGTTGTATTTGTATTTGTTGGATTTTGCATTGTCTTTGTTTCATTTGTGAATAATTGTGACTAGTGTAAAAATGCCGCGAAAGACTGTTAATAGTGCATCGCGAGGTATAATGAGTGAAATGGTTGACTTAACCAACTTGACCGATAATACTTGCGACGCGCAGTGTAATGATGGCAATCCTCCGTTTACTGACAATCAATACGTGCCGACCACTAATAATGATTTTGATCTTAGTGATGAACAGACGAATTCAATTGTGTCCTCTGTTAATTTGACGACAATTGATGACGCGTGACGTTCTGTTGCAATGAGCGCTGCTCAGCTTAACACAACCGGTTCGCAAAATTCACGTAACGAACAGACAAATTTTTTTAATGAAAACGAACAGTGTAATCAGAGTGCGTCGGATTTATTTAATTTCGAGGTAGTGTCTAACAGTACACATCCCATAAGCAAATCTTTTTGTGAATCACTGAATAACCAAATGGTTACAGAAAAGTGACAATTGCTGGTACGCCATCAAACAGTACAGAGAATAGAGTAGGTAATATTGGCTTGGATCAAATCATGGCAGTATTGCTACAATATAGTGAAAAATTCAAACAACTTGATTAAATTAATAAAAAACAAGACAATCTTAAAGAAGATTTCAAACAACAGAATGAAAAACAAGACAACCTTAGTAAAAAATTAGACAACAATTCCAAACAACTTAAAGAAGATCTCAAACAACAGCTTAACGAAAATAACGAAAATCTCAAACAACAGCTCAATGAAAAATTAGACAACAATTCCAGGCAGCTTAGTGAACAGATTAGAGCCGTTGCCGCACAATATTATGATACTAACGAACAATTACGCGAGGAAATTGAGGCTTGTGCTAGGAAAAGTAGCGAAGAAATTAGATATGTTGCTCAAGAATTAAGGGATATGCAAACAGCTACAACAGAAACACTTAGAGACGAAATTAGTGCAGTCGGTAAACAATGCTCTGAAAAAGCAACACAGTTACGCGACGAGTTTAAAGTAATGACAGCAGAACTTTCGCGCACAATGGATGCAAAGATAGACGCGAAATTCGACCAACAGAACAGTCAGATCGACGAGCGTTTTAATCTTCACCTACAAAACAGTGATACCCGTTTCCGCAAATTTATACTGGATCAAAATAAAGTAAAACGTCAAGTCGTGGAAACAATTACTGCACAGAGACAAGAAGACAAACGTAAAATGTTTGCTAAGGCAAAAACATACGTAGACAACAATATTGCTACAGTGTCCGACGAAATTAATACCATCAAACAGTTGAACACAGAATTATGTGATGAGATTTCTGACCTTAAATCAAAAACAGATACACACACACAGTAGATTTTCAAACGGTGACCGACAGACTCGAACAATTAGAACTAACACAGGATTCCGATGTCGTCGAAGCTGACGTTAAAAAATTGAACGAAACCACACGTAAATTACAAAAACAGATTAATGCTTCTGACACGAAGAACGATGATCAGGTAAAAATACTGACTGCAAAATATGATGAATTGGCCAGTCGTATTGATGTTATCGAAAGTAATAATGACAGCAAATCAGATGATACTGCACCAATTTTGTTTAAACAAACACCTGAATTCCAACATCTACAGCAGACAATCAGTGAGATAGATTCGTCTAATAATACATTACGTAGAAAATTGTCAAGTTTACAGCAAGAGGTAACAAAGATAAAAAATATTTCAGTTAATAACACGTCACAGCATACGGCGAATTCCGAACATTTCTCACACTCACACAGCCAGTATAATTTAGGTAATCTACAAAGAGTACGTGAGTTAGATTCCAAACAGTCCCAGTCAAATAGATTTTCATTCAATCCTGAACCGATTCCGACATACAGAGACGATAATCTTGATTACAAATATTTTCTATCAGTGAGAAAATTTAAAGTATTAAAAAATGACAGGACACAGATTCATCCACTGGATTGGATACAACAATTTAGCTTTGCTTTTCCACCGACTTGGCCTGTAACGCACAAACTTGAATTTATTTGCAGCTTTTTGGAAGGCGAACCGGCAACTCGTATGAGACCGATTGCGAGACAGTGCTACTCGGTAGAAGAATTTCAGAATGCTTTTCTGTCAGCGTACTGGTCAAAGACGACACAGCGCGGAATTAAGGATCAACTAATTAGTTTACCAAATTATGAGAACTCAAATTTTTCCACTGTCACACAATATTTTGAGCACATGGTCCAACGAAACCAGTACTTAAGTGAACCATACAGTGAATCTGCACTTATTCAATTATGTATTTCTAAATTACCACGGTCATTAAGAGTGTCACTTTTAACGGGTCAACAGAAGGAAAATATTTCGGCATTCAGAGATCTGTTACAGCTTCTGGAAGTACAGAAATCGGATTATTCCTTTATAAACAAAAATTTTTCTTATAATAACCAAGGTCAACAAACGTACAGCAATTACGATCAGCCGCGCAATTACAATAGCAAAGCTAATAGACGCTTCAGGAACGACAACCACCAGAACTTAAATAACAGACAAAATTTTAATTATCAGTATCGACAAAATTATCAGCAAGAAGAACCACAGTTTAGTAACAATAGACGTTTTTCTCCGCAACAGCATCAAAGTCAGCCGGTTAGCATACCTAACCAACAACGTAATGCACAAGGTCAAACAAGCTTTAATGTTTCGCCGCGTACGCGTATAGCATCGGCCCCAACAAATAGTAACGCACAGCAAGAAGGGAATCAGTATGTACAGAAAACACACTATCTCAATTCCTATCGCAATGCACCGTATAGGAATGACTATCACGACAGACATAAAAATAATGAACACAATTTTCAGCGTACGTTTAATAACAGTCGGTCTTACCAGCAGCAAAATGATCAGCAACAACATATTCTCATGAATGAACCCGACAGTAGGTATCATCCAGAACGTAATACGTCTGGAAGAAATAACAGAACAGTTCAAATAGTCGAAATGCCACAACATCCTCCAGAAAATAATAACACGTCAGATAGAATTTGACTAGATACTGTACAGGTCGCATCTTCCAGTAACACAAGCACTACTTTAGACACGCAGAATGTTGTTCACGAAAATGTTATTACTTTTGACGACATCAGAGACACTCTTTTGCAGGAAAGACCAATTGTTCAGAAAACTATTTCACATCCTGTCATCGAAATTAAAATAGGATCATCGAAATTTTCAGCAGTAATCGATTCTGGATCACCTATATCAGTTATAAATGAGGAAACTTTCAACGAGTGTAACAAAGAGAATACCTTTCCTACATTACCATTAGGCAAAACGAAAGTAAAAGGAGCAGTATCGAGTAAAGGAGTAGATGTAAAATTACAGACACATTTATCATTTGGTATTGCAGGTCATACATTTCACTCAAATTTTCGGATTGTTCCGTTATTGACGACAGACATTATTTTAGGCACGAATTTTCTGGTACAAAACGACGCAATTATTGACTTTCAAAATTCCTATTTAATGCTAAAGGATGAAAATGTACAATTGGCTTTAGAATTTCAGCACTCTTTATCTGCGGAAGAACAAACAATTGATTGTACAGAGGTCATTTCCGTATCACGTAACATAGACTGTAATTCCACATTATTCACAGATACGTACGTACATAACTATAATACTCCAGACGAAGCTGACTACAACGTAATGCAGATGATTTCTGATAAAGTTGAACAAAGCAGTGCAAATACAGACGACGAACGTACGCAACTACACAAAATTCTTTTACAGCAAACTCCAGTTTTCGACAACATTCCTGGTACTATGTCCGGTTTTATGTATGAATTTCGAGTCAAACAGCATGATACATTTAAAGCCAAGCATTATCCCATTCCATATATCCATAGAGAACAAGTTAAGAAGGAATTGCAAGATATGCTTGACCAAGGAATTATTGAACCTGCAGTTAGTCCGTACATAAATCCGCTCCATATTGTTAAGAAAAAGGATGGCTCACTTCGCCTCGTACTTGATTCACGTCACATCAATGACATAATTATTAATGAAACAGATCGACCACAGACACTAGAGGAACTACTACAGAAATTTCACGGTACTGCTATTTATTCTACATTAGATCTGAAATCGGGATTTTGGCAAATTCAGCTCCATCCGAACTGCAGAAAGTACACAGCATTTCTCTGTTTTGGTGACTGTTATCAATTTTGTAAATTACCGTTCGGTTTAACTATTTCTTCTGCAGCTTTTGTTCGCGGTTTGAACACAATACGTCCGACAGAACTTAAAGACAGAATCACGACGTACGTAGACGACATTCTTATCGCAGAAGCTAACTGGTCTGAACACAATGTGATTTTAGAACGACTGTTGCAAACTTTTCGTGCACAAGGACACACAGTTAATCTCAGTAAATCGCACTTTGGTAAAACTTCTATAAAATTTCTTGGATACGTAATTTCAGCAGAAGGTATTGCGCCTGACCCGGAAAAACTTCAAGCTCTACGTGACATTACTGTTCCTACGACGAAGAAACAACTACGCAGTTTTTTGGGCTTAACTAACTTTTTTCGTAAATTTATTCATTACTCTGCTATAGACACCCCTAGATTATGTCAATTGACAGGTAAAAACACTATTTGGTCCTGGGATAAGCAAGCACACTCTGAATTTGTGAACCTGAAAGAAGCCTTGTTGAATGGACCACTTTTATCGCACCCAGATCTTACTAGAAATTCTTCTATTGCCACCGACAGTTCTAATACCGCTTTAGGCGTACATATTTTCCAGGAAATTGAAGAAGATGGCTCTACAGTAATTAAAAACATCGCATTTGCAAGTCGCATTCTGTCACCTGCTGAACGAAATTATTCTGTTACAGAACTGGAAACTTTATGTGTTGTTTGGGCTTTTATGAGATTTAGACATTTTCTTCATGGAAGACATACCACCGTTTACACAGACCACAGAGCGATACAATTTTTACTTTCGGCTAAATTCACACACGACAGACTAAGTAGATGGAAGCTTTATTTACAGGAATTTAATTTCACAATTGTTCACTTTCCCGGCACACAAAATGTTATAGCAGACGCACTATCTCGTTCTCTCGGCAACAATCAGCAAGACGTCGCAACCAACTTCTGCAAAGCAAATTCCAGCGTCATGTACATTCAACAAGTTGCATTTGAAAATTTTATTTCGTCGTCATTACAGGACATAGCACAAGAGCAGAGTAAAGACAACGTGTGGAAAGAGATTAAACACCTCTGGCAAGATAGGAATAATGTTACGATTAGAAACCATTACACTGTACACAATGACATTCTGTTTCGCCGCTCTCATCCTGACATCAACAATTGGTTATTATGCATTCCTGACGAGCTTGTTAACAAATTAATCTTGTATACTCATTTAAGTTACGCACATTAGGGAGCTAGAAAATGTTTTCTTATACTGAGACAGAACTGTTATTTTGCGAACATGGAGAAACGTATTCGACGAGTTTTAGCGTCATGTAAAATCTGCCAGAAAGCTAAATCAGACACGACTTCACATATTCCTCCATTACATCCTATTTTTCCTGTTAAATTAAGACACATGGCCGCTGTAGACATTTTTGGTCCGAATCCCAGAACTAATAGACGTTATTGCTACATCTTTGTCGCTGTGGAACTCACTTCAAAATTCGTCACCTTCACTCCGTTACGCAAAGCTACTGCTAAAACTGTTTCGAAAGCATTTGCAAAACATTTTCTATTTCATGTAGGGCATGTGATGGAAGTAATTTCCGACAATGGATCACAATTTCGATCTGCTATATGGACACGTATGTTACGAGCTAGAAACTTTTCTCCGATTTATATATCCAGGTACCATGCTTCTTCGAACCCTTGTGAACGATTAATGAAAGAAATTGGTGAACTGTGTAGAATATACTGCCACAAAAGACATATTGATTGGGACACACACATACACTCATTCCAGGATATAATTAATTCCATACCAAATGAATCCACTATGCTATCTCCGTTTGTTATACTGAAAAATGCTGAACCACCTAAAGAATTAGTAACATTTCCTACATCTCGTCGACTACGACACCAAGAAATAATTGACATTGCGCTGAACAACATCAAACGTGCTGCAGAACGCCGGAGAAGACAGCAAAAAGAGGTTTGTATACGCCGTGACTTTCACGTTGGACAGAAGATATTAGTACGTACACACTATTTATCCACCAAAATAAAAGGTAGATGCAGTAAATTTGAGCTTCTATACGCAGGTCCATATCGAATTCGCAGCATTCCTCACCCTAATGTTGTACACGTCGAAACTTTGAGAACCAGAAAAACCAAAGGGAATCACCACTGGTCAAACGTCAAACCTTTTTATTGAATGAAGATACTTTATGATTTAACATGCTATAATGCCATTTGCTAATTTTATGATCACTTATGCAATTATATTCACATGACTACTAACTGATGATTATCATATTTTTTCTTGGGAAGTGCCCGGCAAGGTAAGGTTAGCAGGTCGCTTTTCTTGTCGTTACACATTAGACAGTGCACATTTTCCAGATAAAATTACGTATGTTACGAATAATTATGCAATTCTATCTAGTGATATATTAATTTTATCAAATTTTTTCTCTATTTAAGTCTTCAATTCTCGCCTCTATTAACTACACAACAGACAAGCTGAACACAAAGAAGGTCACATTCCTTGTCATCATTTTATTTTAATGTTTGTACGATTGTCTTCATATTTTGTTTGTATGCACTATGAAATAGTTAAGATATAGCAAACACCAGTTGACTTTGACGTTTTGCCTTATGATATCTCAACATCGTGACTACTTTACTGCTACATTGTAATACACTGGGTACATTTTTGCCTCTGAACACTATCAATTTTTTTTTTTTTTTTGTCACATATTACGTTTTCTGTCATGTTATGCTGTATGCTTAATTATGTTACCATAAACCAGTCATTATTTAGTGAGTATATTATGTAAATGCAAGACATTAATCTATGTTCATCAACTTCAGAAAGAAATGATGCGTGAAAGAAATAAATTAAACAAAATGGGAATTTCACCTTCCGAATGAACGAAAGAGAATGCAATACTTCGTGATGAAGAGTAAATGGATCAGAATTAACAAGCATTAACAATACATCGTAGAATAGCAGTCTTAACTAATTTTTTCTTTCAGAATACGAGGCGATTGATGCAGGCTGTCAGACAGAACTACACATCTTAGTTTTAGTGATGAAATATGATGGAAATAAGGAATAGTTGTATAATGAGTAATGAAGTGATTTTTTGCAGATGATAATGAATTCTGATGAATAATGATGAAGAATATGCTACTATGGATAATTAAGTTTTTCTTTACAGGTGATGATAATAATGGAGTTATGATAATATAGATAATGAAGTGATGGATAATGAAGTTTTTCTTTACAGATGAGGATATTGTTGAAGTTATGTATTTATGCTATGTAGTTATTTAAGTATTTGTTGCAGTTCGTTTTGACAGTATGTGTTATACTGCACAGTAGGATGACGGAAGGTTTTGGAAAAGACAGCTAGGGAACACACACATTTTTATACACATTTCACTACCTGTTAATTCGAAGTTCACTGCTTTTCAGCATAAAATGCGTTTCTTCTTTCAGTTTAATAATCCATTTTTGTATATTTTGCAGGAGAAATTATTTATGAAATTAATGTGCTATAAGCAGTTGTTCATTAAGTCTATGTCATTTATGAAGGTGATTACATATACTCTACTTGTTTCATAATCTTGCTGCAGCTGACTCATGACGAAGGACGTTACACATTTTCGTTTGCAGCAACAACCCAAAAACAATTTTTTTTCTTTCCTCTGTAATTACCCAACGCAATGCATTGCTAACACAAAAAAAGGAAACTATTACCAGTCCCAAATAATGCTACCAATTTAAAAGAGTTATGAGTAATACTCGTAAATGATGTTTTCCAACCACAGACTTTGAGTAATGGTTACAGTATAATAATAATGCTTTGTAACTGGGAAATGAATGCTACTGATTACTGTATTGAGATGACCAATGATTAATTATGAACATTATTCTGTAATACTATGTTATTGACTACCTCCTGTTTTATGCTTTGTAACTGGGGAATGAATGCTACTGATTACTGTAATGAGATGACCAATGATTAATTATGAACATTATTCTGTAATACTATGTTATTGACTACCTCCTGTTTTATGCTTTGTAACTGGGAAATGAATGCTACTGATTACTGTATGGAGATGACTAATGATTAATTATGAACATTATTCTGTAATACTATGTTATTGAAACCTCCTGTTTTATGCTTTGTAACTGAGAAATGAATGCTACTGATTACTGTAATGAGATGACCAATGATTAATTATGAACATTATTCTGTAATACTATGTTATTGACTACCTCCTGTATGCTTAATTATGTTACCATAAATCAGTCATTATTTAGTGAGTATATTATGTAAATGCAAGACATTAATCTATGTTCATCAACTTCAGAAAGAAATGATGCGTGAAAGAAATAAATTTAACAAAATGGGAATTTCACCTTCTGAATGAACGAAAGAGAATGCAATACTTCGTGATGAAGAGTAAATGGATCAGAATTAACAAGCATTAACAATACATCGTAGAATAGCAGTCTTAACTAATTTTTTCTTTCAGAATACGAGGCGATTGATGCAGGCTGTCAGACAGAACTACACATCTTAGTTTTAGTGATGAAATATGATGGAAATAAGGAATAGTTGTATAATGAGTAATGAAGTGATTTTTTGCAGATGATAATGAATTCTGATGAATAATGATGAAGAATATGCTACTATGGATAATTAAGTTTTTCTTTACAGGTGATGATAATAATGGAGTTATGATAATATAGATAATGAAGTGATGGATAATGAAGTTTTTCTTTACAGATGAGGATATTGTTGAAGTTATGTATTTATGCTATGTAGTTATTTAAGTATTTGTTGCAGTTCGTTTTGACAGTATGTGTTATACTGCACAGTAGGATGACGGAAGGTTTTGGAAAAGACAGCTAGGGAACACACACATTTTTATACACATTTCACTACCTGTTAATTCGAAGTTCACTGCTTTTCAGCATAAAATGCGTTTCTTCTTTCAGTTTAATAATCCATTTTTGTATATTTTGCAGGAGAAATTATTTATGAAATTAATGTGCTATAAGCAGTTGTTCATTAAGTCTATGTCATTTATGAAGGTGATTACATATACTCTACTTGTTTCATAATCTTGCTGCAGCTGACTCATGACGAAGGACGTTACACATTTTCGTTTGCAGCAACAACCCAAAAACAATTTTTTTTCTTTCCTCTGTAATTACCCAACGCAATGCATTGCTAACACAAAAAAAGGAAACTATTACCAGTCCCAAATAATGCTACCAATTTAAAAGAGTTATGAGTAATACTCGTAAATGATGTTTTCCAACCACAGACTTTGAGTAATGGTTACAGTATAATAATAATGCTTTGTAACTGGGAAATGAATGCTACTGATTACTGTATTGAGATGACCAATGATTAATTATGAACATTATTCTGTAATACTATGTTATTGACTACCTCCTGTTTTATGCTTTGTAACTGGGGAATGAATGCTACTGATTACTGTAATGAGATGACCAATGATTAATTATGAACATTATTCTGTAATACTATGTTATTGACTACCTCCTGTTTTATGCTTTGTAACTGGGAAATGAATGCTACTGATTACTGTATGGAGATGACTAATGATTAATTATGAACATTATTCTGTAATACTATGTTATTGAAACCTCCTGTTTTATGCTTTGTAACTGAGAAATGAATGCTACTGATTACTGTAATGAGATGACCAATGATTAATTATGAACATTATTCTGTAATACTATGTTATTGACTACCTCCTGTTTTATGCTTTGTAACTGCGAAATGAATGCTACTGATTACTGTATGGAGATGACCAATGATTAATTATGAACATTATTCTGTAATACTATGTTATTGACTACCTCCTGTTTTAAGTAATGACTTCTGATGATTTGTAATTAGGATATGAGTGCCAATGTTCTCTGTAAAACACCACATGAATATAATTATGTAATGACTTCTGATGATTTATAATTAGGCAATGAGTGCTAATGTTCTCTGTAAAGCAATTTATGAACATTATTCTGTAATAGTACATACATGGTAGAGAAATGTTCAATAACTGGGCAATGAATGCCGCAAACTACTAATGTAATTTTCAGTGAAGACTAGTATGTGACTTAATGTCCTTCACCTTCTGGCCTAACTACCCTGAATTACTGCAATATCCGTTTGTCTTGTATTTCCTCTTGATCATGGAGCACTATATTTGGTTTTTGCACTAATTCTACGTTGGTGTACCTTACAAAAACTTGGTGTTGACACGACATGCTGTCCACCACTGTAAGCGAGAGAGATGTTATTATGGTCCCACTGTTTGGTGTACCTAATGTACTGCCAAAATGATAACATGGCATATTACTACGACATTTCAGTGTCTTGGCTACGCTGATAAATACTTCTGGGAAAAGAACTTCAGATTGTTTCACTTGGTGTTGTGCTCCAGTAGAAAGATATGGACTTTCAGTGCAGCTGCGTGCAACCTAAAGTGCTACAACCATGATGCAATCCTTCCCTTTCCTATCCTAATTCTTGTAACATAGTGAAAATCATTTTTTTCTAATATGATTTGTATTCATGACCAATACATTTCTTTGATTTACTGATATGTTCTGAACTACAGTGTGTGTGCATGTCTGCCATTTGTTAATATGTTTTGTACTGAACTTCAGTGCCTGTGCACTTTTATCATTTCTCAATATGATTTGTACTACTGCTACAATGGCAGGTTATCAACATTTAAGTGAGTTTGTACGTGGTGTTATAGTTGGCGTACGAGCGGTGGGACACAGCATCTCCGAGGTAGCAATGAAGTGTGGATTTTCCCGTACGTCCATTAGTCGAGTGAATATCAGGAGTAAGGTAAAACATCAAATCTCCGACAGCGCTGCGCCCTGAAAAAGATCCTACAAGAACAGGACCAACGACGACTGAAGAAAATCATTCAACGTGACAGAAGTGCAACCCTTCCGCAAATTGCTATAGATTTCAATGCTGGGCCATTAACAAGTGTCGGCGTGCGAACCATTCAACGAAACGTCATCGATACGGGCTTTCGGAGCCGAAGGCCCACTCTTGTACCCTTGATGACTGCACGACACAAAGCTTTACGCCCTGTCTGGGCCCGTCAACACAGACACTGGACTGTCGATGACTGTAAATGTGTTACCTGGTCGGACGAGTCTCGTTTCAAGTTGTATGAAGCGAGAATGGACGTGTACGGGTATGGAGACAACCTCATGAACGCATGGACCCTGCATCTCAGCAAGGGACAGTTCAAGCTGGTGGAGGCTCTGTAATGGTATCGGACGCTTGGAGTTGGAGTAATATGGTACCCCTGATACGAGTCTGACGGGCGACACGTACGTAAGCATCCTATCTGATCATCTGTATACATTCATGTACATTGTGCTTTCCGACGGACTTGGGCAATTCGAACAGCACAATGCAACACCCTACACGTCCAGAATTGCTACAGAGTGGCTCCATAAACACTCTGCTGAATTTAGACGCTTCCGCTGGCCATCAAACGCCCCAGACATGAACATTATTGAGCATATCTGGGATTATTTGGAACTTTCTGTACAGAAGAGATCTCCACCCCGTCGTACTCTTACGGACAGCCCTGCAGGATTCGTGGTGTCAGTTCCCTCCAGCATCACTTCAGACATTAGTCGAGCCCATGCCTTTACGTGTGGCGCCACTTCTGCGTGCTCGTGGGGGCCCTACAAGATATCAGGCAGGTGTACCAGTTTCTTTGGCTCTTCAGTGTAGAACTACAGTTCAAGCGAAATATTCATCAGCTAGTAAAGTTCTCTAAGTTAAGAGTCAAGCAAAAGCCGAGAGAAGTATGAAGGCTGTCAATATGCAAGTGAAGTACAGTCCAATACAGAATGCTAAACAGAATGCTGAGAAAGTGAGTGTCCAAGTGTCCTATTCCAAAATTTCTGCTCGTTTCATGAAAGGTGGCATTTTTTTTATCGTCAATGTCACCAATTATCAAAATCCTTCTACAGCACATTTTTTCCACCTTTCTTACTCTCGATGATTAACTATCACACAATGCTGTTTTCCCATAAATTATACGAGAAGAAGTTATGTAAAATAAATTATGTTTTAAATTATACATTGGTGAAAACTATTTTAAGTTTTAGATATTCTACAGAAATTCGATGACACACCTGAAGCCGGAGATTTAGGATTTATTAAGACCTACGATAGAATCCGCAAGAGGTTCTTGGCGCTTCAGTCTGGAACCGGGCGACCGCTACAGTCGTAAGTTCGAATCCTGCCTCGGGCATGGATGTGTGTGATGTCCTTAGGTTAGTTAGGTTTAAGTAGTTCTAAGTTCTAGGGGACTAATGACCTCAGAAGTTAAGTCCCATAGTGCTCAGAGCCATATGAACCATTTGAACGGAAACCGTTCAGAAGACATGACGACTTTATTTCAGATAGTTCAATATTTGTCACTCTGTAAATAGTGACCAACGATGTGCAGGTGCCGCAGTTGTCATAAAACTGAAATAACTGACACCCTTAGAAAGCGTGAACATCAGAGTTTTTAAAATTACGTATGTTTCACGACCATCGCACTCAACATACGCCTTAAGAGCGCCCAATGTTTAATGTGAGCATGGCACTATAGAACTGCCATTGCAAAGGTGTTATGCTATACTACATACAGACATACAATTACGATGTACTCGACGTACGTATTTGATACACACAACGTTTCCCTTCATGTGGGTTTAAATGTGATGAGATGGGTTAACTTAAAATGTGAAGCCAAAGGTGTATTTTGCCAATGGAGTAACGAAAATTCTATAAATTCCTACTTTGGAAGGGTAATGAAGATACTAAAGATATTACTGAATATGAATAAAGTAAATGAATACTGGTTAGTAAAGAAAAGCAAGCTACGCACCGTGCTGTGGAGTATCTAGGTAGATATAGATATTTATGTAAAAGTATTCCTGTTGCGTAGATATAAAAGATACTTAGCGAAATTAGGCCACAAGTTTCGCCCTTACCATTCAAAAATAGACTAGAAATGAAGTAGAGTCACGATTTACTGAAGAACGTGATAAGTGGATGGTCACCTCTGCTTGTCTTTCGTTGGATCTGAATATTAAAATACCGTACTGTTAATATATCTATGTACATGTTGGAAATCTTATCGTTCCTTTATCTTGCGTCTCAGGCTGCTTTAGGCTTGTCAAGGCTGTTGATCTGACTCTCATGTCCGGAGTTGACTGCCAAAACCGGACCTGAAATGAGTTGATGATGTCATACGTTACTCGGCGCTTCAAAACAGGTTCCGCGGAGGATCTGTAAGTTCGTTGATCCGACAGTAAATTGAGATTTTTAAATGTTCCAGTGCCTAGACAGCAACTACCATTAGCGTTGTCACCGTCACAGCGAGTAAATAGCTGTGACTGGTCTGAGTATTCTCTTATTGCAAAGTGGTTTCGCGGAGTGGTTTTCCTTCCATGGATCGAGTGAAATGACGAAGTAGTTAATGCTCTGGCCGTACATTCGCATGGAATGGTGTTTACGTCATTGTAATGGTACACAGTTTTGGGTTTTCTGAAGTTTCTCTAATTCTGTTAAGGCACAAGTGGGGATGGTTGTTTCGAAAGGGACACCTCCAGTTTCTTCGCCCACCCCTGTCAAATTCGTTTTGTGGTCCATCTTTAATGGCCTCTTCTTCTTTCCTTATTGCCTGTAGTGCGAGACCAGTACAACTTTTTCGTAGTTTTCCTTACATCAAACGAATGCCTAGTTCTAAGAGTACCACACCTCCAGGAAAAGGTAATTAAATGTGTTAACCTTTCGGAATCACTCTCTAGAGGCAGCCAAGCTTTTTTACTTTGTCGTCAGTTTTGTTCTTTCAGCTGCAGAACTGATGAATCTTAACAAATGTACTTTTGATACACTTTGGTCTTCAAACGGATGAGAATTGAGTTTCTCAGTGATACCCAAGGACAGAAAGACCGAAACCGAAATTTGTGGAGGATAGGCCGAAATACTGAATTCCAAACCATTTCCCTGCGGGAAATCGTCAAAAGATATTTCTTCTGAATCATTGCAGAAGCACCGAAATGACAGATGTTGAGGTTAATAATTCCAAATATGAAATCAGCTCAAATTGCTCAGCAAATAGAAGATGCCTGGTGATTCAGAGATACTTGTACAATTTTACACAGATTGCGGGAAAAGAGCTTGCTCCTTTTCTTGCAGCTGTTTATGGAACATCAAAAATGTTTCAGATGGCTCTAATCTTTATGGGACTTAACATCTGAGGTCATCAGCCCCCTAGAACTTAGAACTACTTAAACCTAACTAACCTAAGGACATCACACACATCCATGCCCGAGGCAGGATTCGAACCTGCGACCGTAGCAGCAGCGCGGTCCCGGACTGCGCGCCTAGAACCGCTCGGTCACAACGTTCCATACGGTTGAAAAAGAGAAGGCCATCCCCACTTTCAGGGGAAACCGTCAGACGTGTGGGTACCATTGTGGCCTGTATCGCTGACTGTTGTAAAATTATAAAAAGATCTTTTACATACTCGTGCGTTATGACTTTCCTGGAGAAAACAAGCACCCACTACAGAAATCAACATGGATTCCGGTATATTGTGCAAGATAAGTTTGTTTGTGAAATCTTGAACATTTATTTTGAGCCATGTGGTAGATATGAAAGAGGTGCTATTACTCTGTATATTTCTATAACTTACTTCTTTATTTAAAACTAGGAATTCAGTTGTGAACAAATTTCGTCTGTCATTAGGAAATCGATGACTCTTTCTAGGTCTCTTTAAGGTCTCTGTCAGCCTTCTTTCTTTGTTCCTCTTTCCTTGTTAGAGAATTTACACCACATTTCACACATGTCGCAAGTATCGTCAATTAATTTGTCAAGTGGTCCTTTCTGAATTTCTTCTCCTAAGACGCCCACTACATTTGCAGCGTCCATTCAGATTTCAAGGCTTCCGGTACCACAACGGTTCTTTTCGGTTTTATACATTGAATAACACTTCGTTTGTTATATTTCTTACTTGTCACAATTATTCTCAGAGACTTAGGAACGTCAATGCATCTGTCTATAAGAGTGTAGTTGTCGTTTCTGCTGCATTGGGATTATTGTCTTCCGCGTTATCTTGGAATTACTCACGGGAGAAGTTTTTAAATCTTATCACCGTAGCATGCTATGGCCAAAACATTTCAGATATTGTGGTGGTGGTGGTGGTGGTGGTGGTGGTGGTGGTTAGTGTTTAACGTCCCGTCGACAACGAGGTCATTAGAGACGGAGCGCAAGCTCGGGTTAGGGAAGGATTGGGAAGGAAATCGGCCGTGCCCTTTCAAAGGAACCATCCCGGCATTTGCCTGAAACGATTTAGGGAAATCACGGAAAACCTAAATCAGGATGGCCGGAGACGGGATTGAACGGTCGTCCTCCCGAAATCAGATATTGTCAGCTGCGTGCGGTGTTCGAGTACTACATCAGACTGATCTCTGAGCCAGTCACAAGCGTAACTAGGATAGGAGTTCTGTGGAAATTTCGATTTGCTCCCGTACATCTTACGATAGACACGCCATTTTTTTTATCCTCACAGCCGCTTAGCCCTTTTATTCATTTATTAAGATCAGCAATATTTTACCATGGAGTAAACAATACACAGAAATACGAAAGCAAAACATACATCCTAAACTTTCATTTGTTGTACCACTTGGCATAACGAGAATGTCCCCATTTACTAACTGAAAAAGAGAAACAGAAGTGCCCATACCAGTGAAAGGTAAACTGTAAGGAGTGTGTCACAACTCTCCATTACACTGAAAACAATGTAGCCGCCTTAACGCTATTCTTTGCATTGTGTAAGCACTCAGATATCGATAGTAACAATCTGAGGCGGAAACATGGGAGCGCGATTCTAAACATTGTTGAGAGACGAGGTCTGTCTGCGAGAGTGGAAGTAGTATTGTTGGTCGAGAGATCGAAGACAGAAGCCGTGTCACGCTGCCCTCACGTCGGTGATGGCAGATCTTACCACTCTCAAGGCCTGATTTTATTTATATAGCCAGGAGAGATTTAGATGGCTTAACTGCTGTTGAAGAGGAATTCAAGGTAAAGTTCGCAAGCATAGCACCAAAACAATTGCAGGGTTAGGCTCGTTCTTGTTAGTCCGAGTTTGCAATACTCGCTTGTTTTAACTGTCAGTTAAGGAAGCCTCCTTAGCCTCCAGATAATAAATAAGTAAATTCTGTGGTTATTAAATGTTAATGTAATTTTGAAGTTGAAATAATTTTTAATCTGGCACTCAGCCATTATTGATACCTATGTCATTGTCATTGTCCGTTATAGATCATGATGATTCTGAAGTTTTAAATAGACTTAATTTATGAAATCTCTTATCACAAGTTATTTAGCAATTAATAAGACCCAAACAAACTCCTTTTTATTGAATTAATTCTTAGTAACAATAAGCTTTAGCCGCTGCTACTCCATGCTGCTGCGAATTGCTGTAAACCACATGGAGAAAGGCAGTCATCTAGAGAGGTGAGTGCAAAAATTAGGGCCAAAACAAATACACTGGCACACCACAACATGTCATGTACTCTAATCCACTAAATTCCGTAGCGCAAGTCAGATTCTGTATCACTTGTAAATTCTTGTTCAAAAACGCAGGCAGATTCCGTAGGTATTCATTGTTGCAGGTTCATTTGTTCCTGAAGTTTTTCATATTCAAATACGCAGTCAGATAGCTCATCCAAATGTCAGTATTAAATTTTTCGTGTAATAATCTGTTGAGGGCTTAAATGACAGTGAAACTGACACTCATACAATATGCACACAGTGTTATGCAGGTTAGATTCCGTTTACTAACAGCTCAGGTTGCTTATCGAGTCCATTTTCACAGACGAACATGGGCACATTCGTCGTTGCAACGTTACAATACCACCTGGTCAAAAGTACTGCGACGACTCTATGTATTGCAGAATTTACAGATAGCGTCACTTGAGGCGGAGCCACCAGTATGAACAGATGCAGCGAGTATTGTGCGTCTGCATAGAAACGGTAACAGAAGAATGGACCGACCGGGAGTGCTTGTAACACCATAACTTAGACACAACATACCTTTTGTTGATTCATTTTGCTTCCTGTTTTGTTCAACATTCTACTGTTGAGCTTCTGTAAATGTTGTTTGATTGAATCGATAACACAAAATTTCATACTCCCTTCTTTGCAAAAACTTTGATGTCATGGTTTGATTCTATGCAATGTAGTGTATCCGTCATTTAAATCCTTTGTCTCATTTGGAGGGATCAAAACTTACTGTACATAATTGTAATTTCTGTGTGAATAATTTTTATTAGAAATGTCAATATATGCAAATTTTCTGTTCTATTTAATATGTTTGGTTGCTGTTATTTAAACTGCTGACCTTCAATTAGGGTTCTTAGTTATTTTATTTGTAAAAGGTGGTTTGGTTCCCCTCGTGAACGGAACTTTGTAGCGCGCGCAAAATGTGGTTGACATGGATGGAAAGGTGGAAGAAAGAATCAGTCGGGGACGAGCTACCAAACTGTCAACTGCTAATGTAAATGTTGTGTATTGTGCTAGTGCCGAGAGAGGCTTTTGGTGCCGTTTCCCAAGGTGCTAATGCCTCGGATGGGTGGATAAAGAGCTTGAACTATACTGGAATTGGTATCTATAATCGCCACCAAGAAATGACAGAGTCCAGCATTTCTACTTGCAAATCCATCTACCAACATGCACTCGGCATCACATTGCGCAATCACTGTAATGGAACAGAAGAAGTATAGTAATGTACAGTGAAGGATCAGCTCATAGGATGTTATAGTGTACTCAGATATAAGGTAAATTTAACTGATGTCTTGTACCTAACGTGATTTATCCTCAGTCACTTATCCACTTAGGGTCCCTCCCATGCTAAAGTGCTTACCGAGTGTCCTTTATTGAAAGCATATTAAAATGAATATTGTTTGTTGAAAGGATCTTATAAATATCACAATTTTTGTGTTTGACTGCTGTAAAAGTTCAGAACTGCAACTGTTGAGAGTTATATATTCACGCTTGCTAAGTGCTTGTTTCACTAATGTGATGAAAGTGTATTTATTGCTCTCCTACAGTGGTCAAGATTAAGCCCCCTCCCCCTCTCCGTTGATAGAGTAGTCCAAATGCTCAAATTTACTTAATTATAGAAAGCTTCAATTACTCTTGCCATTCCTATCAAGTTCTGTACAATATTGGGTTCATCTTGTATATTAAAAGTGCATATTAATGGTGTAACAGGATCCACGGTCTGTCTATTGTGATCATGCTAGATAACGATTAATAGAAAAACCACTATCTATGAAAACAGTAACTTCGTTATTCAAAAGACAGTGAGAAGTAATTTGTTAGTGAACTCCATTTATTTTTCATTCTAAGTAGAAAGGTGTTTGGTAGTGAGAGAATTAATCTATGCACAATAACTAATATTGCTTTGAACCATATCCATATTTCATGTCGGAAAGGAATTTGTTTGAAAAGTAATATTGAGCCTATGTCCAATTTACGATTCTACAGTGAATATTAATAGCAACGTTACTGAGACCATTCAGTTTGATTTAGATGGGTTGTTGTTTTTGGGGGAGAAGACGAGACAGCGAGGTCATCGGTCTCATCGGATTAGGGAAGGAAGAGGAGGGAAGTCGGTCGTGCCCTTTCAAAGGAACCATCCCGGCATTTGCTGGAGCTATTTAGGGAAATCACGGGAAACCTAAATCAGGATGGCCGGACGCAGGATTGAACCGTCGTTCTCCCGAACGCGAGTCCAGTGTCTAACCACTGCGCCACCTCACTTGGTGGTCTGATTAAGTCCTCAAGGTAATAGTGTGTTTCGTTATCTGTGATATTTATACAAATAGTTTGTTCTTCTCTGTCAGATCGAAACGTCATTGCACTCTCATGTGGCAAAGTATAGGTTGTGTTTGTCTGTTAAAGTTACTCATACCTATTTTCTTATTTTCTTGAACAAGAAGTTAATCATTCTCATGCCTAATTAGGCTGGCGACCATTTTCTTTATCCTTTGAACAGTGTGGATAGGTAAAATATTGTTTGTTACTGTTTAAATGCCCGCATCTCGTGGTCGTGCGGTAGCGTTCTCGCTTCCCACGCCCGGGTTCCCGGGTTCGATTCCCGGCAGGGTCAGGGATTTTCTCTACCTCGTGATGGCTGGGTGTTGTGTGCTGTCCTTAGGTTAGTTAGGTTTAAGTAGTTCTAAGTTCTAGGGGACTTATGACCACAGCAGTTGAGTCCCATAGTGCTCAGAGCCATTTGAACCATTTAACTGTTTAAATAATTGCGTAATTCTGACTATCACTTCCGATAAGCCGCCTCCGTTAGGTACATAGCGGTCAACACAACAAAATTCCTGTCAGAGGGTAACACTGCTCTGTTGCGTTGTACCAGAATTGCTTTAATAAAATAGTTTTATTTCACAACCCGCTTCCAACTTCGAGGTTATGGTATAGCAGTAGCGGACGGTAGTGTTATACGCTCAGTGACTCCTAACATGCACTAGTCACTGGATGTCACCTGGGTGACAAATCAGTCAGTGGTATTTTAGTTTCCAAAGCCACCCAAGTAGACGTTGATGCGATTGTGAAGTGGAGCCGCGAGGGAACAACCACAAGACCAGGCACATCTCATGCACTGACCGACAGGGACTGTCGAGCACTGCTGAGTTCAGTTGTAAGAAATAGCGTGAAGTGAGTTTAAGGAATTTTTCGTGAGTTCCAAAGTGCTACTAGCAGTTCAACTAGTGCAACGAACACATTTTTGTAGTCAATGCTAAGCGGTGCTTGAGGTGGTGTAAACAGCTAAGCAGCTTGACAGTGGTTGACTGGAAACGGGTGATCTTGGATGAAGTATCACACTATACCCTGCGCCAATGCGGCGTAAGGGTTTGGGTTTGGCAAAGGCGTGCAGAACGTTACCTGCCACCATATGTTAGTATCAACAGCGAAATATCGGTGAGGTGGTGTTATAGTGTAGAAGTGTTCTTGTGGGTAGGTCGTGGTACAGTATCTTGTACTTAAAAGAAAAAAAAAAAAAAAAAAGCGATAACTGCGGAAGGATGCGGACACATCTTACAGTATTGGGTATTGAATACAGTAGAAGAGCAGTTCGTAGACGATGATGGTATCAGCATGACTAAACAGCATCTGTGAGGCGATGATTTGCGCACAGTAACATTCCTGAAATGGACTGAACGCAATGGAATAGTTTTGAAATAGGATAAAATGTCGATTTCGCTCCAGACGCCAGCCTCGAACATCACTACATTCTCTGATTTGGACTCTTAGGAAGAATGGGCTGCCACACTTCCAGAGACTTTCAGACACCTCACTGAAAGTGTCCCCAGCAGAGTGCGAGTACGTAAATTGATGGGGATCACTCGTTTCAGCTTCAGAGGGACACTACCCAGAATTAGCGGCATCGAACGAAAATGCGTACCAGACTGTAATTCGAACAATTTTGGTGGGAATGTGGGAGGCAGGGGCAGGGAAGTAGGAAAGCAAGAGATCCCAGGTTCGAATTCCGGTCCGGTACACATTTTCGCTCGTCGCCGCTGATTCCGCGTAATGTCCCGCTGCAGCTGATAGTAATGATCCCTTTCAATTTACGTATAATCTGTCACAGCTGTGGATTCTGCGTGATGTCTGGGATGTCCAAAAGAACAGGCACCAAGCATTCATATAAGAGTACAAATAGTCACAAAAGCAAAACGTGGACACGTGCCATATTACTGTCAACTAGCAGGTGTCCGGATGGTTTTAATCAGATGGTGTAGCTCTTACGGAACAGCTGCTCAACACAGTCCAGTCCAAATTTACTCGTTATTCTCTTCATACGTCCTGCCCCAACTGACTTGAATGATTTATTTAAAAATGTGTTCTTATGTTCAGTTTCGCAATGGAAACTTATTGAGAAGAAGCGAACATTTAGTACCACTTCTCTTTTTTTCATGTTAACGTGAGCGCTACAGTGTGTGGCGGGCAGCACTGTGCGCAACTTACGCATTTCACCAGTGCTGTTTCTCCACACAAGCAGAGGCTGATAGACCAGTTACCGCTCTGGAATGCGCTGCCTCTTTCATTGTGCATTTCCGTCAGTTGCTGTTCACAACAACAGGCTCTTCTACTAACAATCCCTGAAGTTTTTAAACTGTGGTGACAAAATTCATGGGATACCTCGTAATATCATACCAGACCTCCTTTTGCTCGGTGCAGTGCAGCAAATGGACGTGGCATTGGCTCAACAATTCGTTGCAAGTTCTCACCAGAAATACTGAACCATCGTGCCTCTATACCCATCCATGATTGCGAAAGTGTTGCCTTTGCAAGATTTTGTGCACGAACAGACCTCTCGATCGCGTCCCACAAATGTCCGATGCGATTCGTGTTGGACGATCTGGATGGCCAAATCATTCGCTCGAATTTTCCAGAATGTTCATCAAACTAATCACGAACATTTGTGGTACGGTGACCTGGCACACTGTCAGCCATAAAAAAATTCATCGTTGGTTAGGAACATGAAGTCTATGAATGACTGCAAATGGGCGCCAAGTAGCCGAACATGACCACTTCCAGTCAATGATCAGTTCAGTTGGAACGGAGGACCCAGTCCATTAGGAGTCAACACAGCCCACGCCATTAGGGAGCCACCTTGTTGACAACTTGGAGTGTGGACCACTCTCGAACCCTACCTTCAGCTCTTACCAATTGAAATCGGGGTTCATCTGACCAATCCACGGTTTTCCAGTCGTCTAGGGTCCAACCGATATGGTCACGAGCCCAGCAGACACGTTGCAGGCGATGTCGTGCTGTTAGCAAAGGCACTCGCGTCGGTCGTGTGATCCTATAGCTCTTTAACGCCGCACTCTCCTAACGAATACGTTCGTCGTACGTCCGACGTTGATTTCTGCCGTTATTTCACGCAGTGTGGCTTGTCCTTTGCACTGGAAGGTCTTCGCAAACCCCGTTGCTCTCGGTTGTTAAATGAAAGCCTTCGGCCACTGCGTTGTCCGTGGTGAGAGGTAATGCCTGAAATTTTGTATTCTCGGAACACTCTTGACACTGTGGATCACATAATATTGAACCCTTAACGATTTCCGAAATGGAGCGCACCATGGGTTCAGCATGTGAGTTAACGTGCATTGAACTCTAAGTACATGGCCGAAAGAGTCAGCCTTCAGGAATTGTGAAACGAACCCTGTCGTCCAGAACCGTGTGCCACAAAGGGCGCAGATTCACCACGGGATGGGGAAACTCACAGACGTCTATTGTCTGTTGAGGCCTAAGCGCTGTAGTGTGCGAGTGAGACAGACGAGAACCTACGTCTTAGGTGTTGTGGACTGGCATGACAGCCAATCCACAATGACGGGTAGCCGAAAGGCACGCGTTTAGCTCACGCAGGCTGGCGTGAGGTCTGGAACAGGTCAAGCTTCTGGAATACTTAACTTTAATCCATAATTGGTGAACATCGGTCTGACGGTACATGCATCACAAGATAAATAGCAAATGATAATGGCGCCTTGCTGGGTCGTAGCAAATGACGTAGCTGAAGGCTATGCTAACTATCGTCTCGGCAAATGAGAGCGTAATTTGTCAGTGAACCATCGCTAGCAAAGTCGGCTGTACAACTGGGGCGAGTGCTAGGAAGTCTCTCTAGACCTGCCGTGTGGCGGCGCTCGGTCTGCAATCACTGACAGTGGCGACACGCGGGTCCGACGTATACTAACGGACCGCGGCCGATTTATAGGCTACCACCTAGCAAGTGTGGTGTCTGGCGGTGACACCACATTAGGAAAACCCAGTGGAAGGCTTTTGAGGCCAAGGAGACATAGCAGTGTTAAATATGGCGGACCTAAGATCGGCCATAAAGGGAAACATTTGCGAAAACTATTTAATTCTGTAGTAATCAAGCCACAGTAATTTAATCTGCCATACTCCATAAATTTTCTTGTTGATTCCAACAAAACTTGAATACTGATCATATCTATAATAGTTTAGGATTTACTGTTAAAGTGAAATTAACAAGTTTTGTAACAAAGACCTGAACCCTAAAATCTGAACGCTTTCGTCGATCTTAACGATCGACGTTTCATATAGAAGAGCATCATTAAAATGACAAACGTTGTAGATATCAAGTCTGTAGCTTTATTTCTTTAAAAGATATGGTAAATTTAAATTATCAGTATTTTCAGTTAAGCATCAGACCATCGTTTCCTCCACACAAAACATACTGAACGATGACAGCATGGCACGTTATTGAATCATTAGGTAATAGAATGTTTTTTGTAAAGTTTAGTGCAAAATAGTTACTTTTGTTCTTTATTTATTTATCAGAAAGCTCATTGGTGCAAGGCTGCTGGCCGTGACATTCAACGTTAAGAAGGGAACTGAATTGGTTTCACGTAGAAGAATTTGACGTTTATTATGTAATGGACATTATTGTTACTTTATTTGGAACGTGAAAGTCGTCAAGCTTTGATTATTTAAATATGTTAAAATGCTTCAGGAGAGGGAACTGCACTATTCAGTTGAGCGAAGATGGTCGGCGTGCGGGAAACACGGTCGGAGACGGGCAGAGGGCAGTTCTGGTCGAGACACCAAAGGGGACAGTTTGGGTGGAGACAGCAAAGGTACAGTCCGGATTGAGACGGTAAAGTGGACGGTCAGCCTTTAGGCAGCCAGAAAGTGAAACAACTTAGAAAATTTCGCGTTGTGTGGTATCGCGAGACATAGTCTCTGAGCGGTGAGCAGCCACGCGCCTGGAGTGAACTCTAACTTTTCGCTTAGTTAACTTGTATTTCGCGATGAGATTGTGAATGATCGAACTGTGTCAAATGTATATGCGCTCAAGTGTAACAGTAACTCTAAATACGACCACTTTCGCTATTAGTTTGCTTTCTGAATAAACATTATTGTAACCAAATCGCACTGTGTGGCCTACATCATTTATGGGTAGTTAATTTAGTTCCTGATATTATTATTAATGGTATTATGTGTTATGTTAACTTTGTATTTCGCAAACTTGCCATCAGCCAGACAATTTAACCAAAGGGTTACAAGTGTCTTATTTAGGGCGTGTAATGCGACACGTGCGGTTCAACCCCTAGACGAGTTTGAACCAAGACATTTCGACGAAGGTGAACCTCATGCGAGCACGAACATCTTTGGGATGTTAGCTCGCAAGCTCCAGCTACCATTCCACATTCAAAGTCTGTTTATTCCCGTCGAGTGGCCATAATTACGTCGGAAACGTTTTCACGTGAATCACCTGACTTCAAATGACAGCTCCGACAATATACTGCCCTTTTACACCTCGTGTACTCGATACTATTACCATCTGTATATATGCATATCGTTATCCCACTGCTTTTGTCACTGTAATGTAGTATTTTTATGATGGACGCCCTGTTACAGTGTAAGTAAACTGCTAATCGAAAGTGACTCAGACATTACCATTGAGTACATCAATTATATGTGTAATGCAGTTCATTTCTTCTTCTACATCTACATCTACATTTATACTCCGCAAGCCACCCAACGGTGTGTGGCGGAGGGCACTTTTCGTGCCACTGTCATTACCTTTCTTTTCTGTTCCAGTCGCGTATGGTTCGCGGGAAGAACGACTGTCTGAAAGCCTCCGTGCGCGCTCGAATCTCCCTAATTTTACATTCGTGATCTCCTCGGGAGGTATAAGTAGAGGGAAACAATATATTCGATACCTCATCCAGAAACGCACCCTCTCGAAACCTGGACAGCAAGCTACACCGCGATGCAGAGCGCCTCTCTTGCAGAGTCTGCCACTTGAGTTTGCTAAACATCTCCGTAACGCTATCACGGTTACCAAATAACCCTGTATCCAAACGCGCCGCTCTTCTTAGGATCTTCTCTATCTCCTCCGTCAACCCGATCTGGCACGGACCCCACACTGATGAGCAATACTCAAGTATAGGTCGAACGAGTGTTTTGTAAGCCACCTCCTTTGTTGATGGACTACATTTTCTAAGCACTCTCCTAATGAATCTCAACCTGGTACCCACCTTACCAACAATTAATTTTATATGATCATTCCACTTCAAATCGTTCCGTACGCATACTCCCAGATATTTTACAGAAGTAATTGCTACCAGTGTTTGTTCCGCTATCATATAATCATACAATAAAGGATCCTTCTTTCTATGTATTCCCAATACATTACATTTGTCTATGTTAAGGGTCAGTTGCCACTCCCTGCACCAAGTGCCTACCCGCTGCTGATCTTCCTGCATTTCGCTACAATTTTCTAATGCTGCAACTTCTCTGTATACTACAGCATCATCCGCGAAAAGCCGCATGGAACTTCCGACACTATCTACTAGGTCATTTATATATATTGTGAAGATTCTTCATCTAAGCTATGCTTTCATTAGTGTAAAACGTATTGCTCTATTTTCTTATGTAAGCTGCTCTTAAACGTTTGCGTTAAGCGAATGTCAGAATGTCTAGAAATAGGTCAAATCGAAGTGCTGCTGACAAGAGGTAGTTAAATCCTGCAGAGACGAAGCAGCTGAAAAGACAGTGAAGATAGGTAAAATCGTCTGGTAACCAGCTACATGTCCAGAACATTAATTGAGTAATGAAAGTGAAATTGGAGAAAAGTATCACGATTTAAATGTTCAAAGTGCAAGTCAACAGAGTCACAAAAAAACGAAACGGGAAAAGATTCTGTCAGTTTGCAAGTTCATAGAGGAAATGATACGTTGATAGCAGCTGTGAAAATGAATCGAGTGTGAATTCTGCTGATGCGCAATTTGGACACGTACCGCCGGCAACAGATTGATTTTCTCAGCTTGAAGAGAATTTGCAAAATGCACCTTTCAGCATAGAAACTAAAAATTATAAGCAGTTGGCCGTGCAAGCCTCAGGATCATTTCCCTAGAGACACTAAGACCGAAAGAACATTTATCTGCGATTGTTATTACGATTACACTAAAATAGTTTAGAAAGTTGAACGATTTTTGCTATACTGTTCCCCTACTTTACGTGCGATATACTGTGTAGCATGCTGGTTCTTCAGAGACGGAGAAAATTCTCGGCATAATTGATACATCAGTGAAAGCATCAGTAAATTAATTAATTTCATTTTTAATATGAATTATGGTTTGTGAATGTCCACCGTTTTCTTACTTGCTTTTATAGGTTCATTAGCAAATAGTGTTCCCAAAATTTATGTGTAGGAGCCTCCAAAACCTTAATTACGGCATTGCTTCCGACGACTTCCCCAGTTATATTCCCTACTTTTCTTCATGCGCCATGGTCCCCGGTCCATATCCCAGTTGTCACAGTCGAAGTTACGCCTTGCAGTAGTCGCTGGATAGTTTACTTAATTTTGTGACTATTATTTTCCGCATGCCTTCTAAGAGTAACCATACTCATACGACACGAAGTTCTCAACAATACAGGCATCCCTACAGCGGCCGAAGCCGTTGCGCGGCATCAGTTTCAGACGAGACGACTAGTGAGCAACTTGACTGCTTCCATCCCCAGTCGGCGAAGTTTCAAGATATGAGGTAAGAGCACCGAGCTTCGATAGCAGCCACAAGGTAAGCCTTCACCAAAGATGAGTTCTACCAATCCGTGGCATGGGAAACACGAAACAAGAAACACAAATCGTCCAATCGTTTGCACTTTTCTGCGCGCGCTCAACATAAATTCTCCATTCATGTTTGTGTAGCGATTATGGAGACATTCGACCCAGCAGTTTTTTTTTTTTTTTCAAAGTAATATAATTTTCTAAGGCCCGTCGTCCAGACTGTCGAAGAAGTTTGCTTTGGAGAAGCCTCAGTTTTATAAATCCTCTAATCATAGGAAAAATCGGAATACTGAAGATTATTCAGTCTTCTACGAAGGTTTCTTGTCAGTTTCACTTGTGTTCGCTATACAAACAATTTTCCACAAGGCGAGTGTATCACGAATTCATCTTCAAGTAGACGTTTTTCACGTTCATAACGTGGGGAATAATATATTTCCATAGGAATTATACCGCGTTATAGAAAGAGATCATGCATTAAGCATCTTTTTAGGAAACTAATTTAACGTTTAAGTCATAGCAGTCTACAAAAATTGTACATTGGCGGAATGAGGGTCAATTCTAGTGTCCGATACCAGCCGTCGGCTTTGACCAATGACGTAATGTGTGATGTTATTTTGTTTGTGCCGCAGATTGCTGTCGATGAACGCTAAATGATTTCTCTGAATTTCCTCGTTACGCTCGTATATTAAAAATTCGATGTAGATTGTTTTGTTTTCATCTCGTAATTTGTTTTCGCCGTCTTTTGTTAATGAAAGTAGTCGTGATTTATAAGGTCTTGATTTCTCACGCTGTTCATTACGGATGAGTCAGTTGTTTTTACTGCGAAAATTCTGCTTCAGAAAATGAGTGACCGTAAATCAACTATAAAATTTTTGAAATCATTGGGCGTCATTGCGGGGAAAGAGAAGGATTTCCGTGTTGCAAGGCCATTTAGAGCAATACTGTTGGAGGAAGAGTATTCCTAAAGGTTATTGTTTATTTCTTGCATTTATGAAAGTAGTCAACAAAATGTACAGGACTCGTTTTGTTAGTTAGGTGTTGGTGGGTCTGATACTTTTTTCTTGTTTTACGTTGCGTTTTTTCATGTTACTGTATTGTGCGAGTGCTTTTTCTGTCGTTTTAATATTTTCTGGTTACAATGGTGGGCCGAAGGGTATTGCTGTGTCTTTGCCGGAGGGTTTATGTGATTGACTCGTGGTTTCATTTTTTTTATTGTTTTAAAATTTTGCGTCTGATTGAGGGCGGGAAGAACTGATTTCAGTGGTACCTCATTCGTGCCTTAAGTTTGTGTTTCTTATTATTTTTTCATTAGTTATTCTGGATTTTTCTTCTTTCGTTACAGTTTGACCTTCTAACATTATCATGTCTTGTTACATCCTTATTTCGTTCTTGTCAGCCTCGATCTTTGACTCGTTTGGAAGTTCATATGCGGTAAGTTTCTTTTAATGTAGCCACTATTATCTTTTCCTTTTTGATGTTTTTGCTACGCTTGTCTTATTTTTACTGTCACTCCCGGGGTATCGGTTTACTTGGTGTTATTTGGAGCTACATCAGCTGGTGTCACTTTCGTGTAGTATAGTTATCGGTAGCAAGATTCGGTCTTTCTTGCATTTCATTTCTTTGGTGTGCATTAATGTGTGTAAAGATTTCCATTTTTTGAAAGTCTAGTCGTATTCTGTAGTTCACTAACAAGATCATTTTTTACGCACGTTTCTGATATGATATAAGACTTTTGCCCAACAAACAGTAGTACTGGAATCGGTTACTAGAAATGACATCCTACAAAGTTTGCATCTAGTTAGCGATTCCAACTATTCGACGATTCATTATTTAGATTGTTTTTGCAGTACGTATGGAAAATATAATAGAGCAGGCTCTGCTAACCGTATACTACGCCTTCCACATCGCTGGCAACAGGTTCTACACAACACTGTTCTATTATATAACATAATATATGCACACGTAATTGCTCTCGTGTTCTTAGTTATTTCAGTCATCTTCAACTCGTTTAAATGAAATTCACGCGTAAATAATAGTCGCATAAAATGTATTATTTTATGGCACACTACATTCATTTGTTTACGAGTATAATCCATTCGATTCCTAAATTGTCCATTGCAGCATCTTTGCCTTACGTATGACGTCATTGGTCAAAGTCGACGGGTGGTATCGGACACTAGAATTTATCCCGGAATGAAATGCGATTTGAAATAGTCCCTGCTGACGTATAATTAAATAAGGTTAATCACCTTGATGGTGTTTGTGCCAGTGCAGTTCGTAACATCAAATCCCACTACAGTGTAACTGTACTTACTCGGATTTTGTCTGTATAGCAGTGCATCAATACAGATTGTGGAGTTTAGTGCCTTTAGTGTTGCCGTTGTAGTATTCACGGAACGAGTTTTTTAATCCCAGCGAAGTAGAATGCTGTGGACAAAAAATTTGTAGATATTGTCAAATGTTCCGAAACACCGCTGCGTTTCTTAATTATCTTCTACTGCGATTTTAAGGACTGAGTTTGTTGTGATTCAATTTTTTTCACACTACTGTATACTGTCATTAGGGCGGATTTTCCGCCATAGTCTTGACCGCAATTTTTTCTCACTTCTGGGTCCTTTCGTTCTGTATATTCAACTAACTGCTGTTCGAGTCCTAACGCAGACTGTTTCTTCACATGAGTAAAGGAGATAAATGATTCGTATAGCTTTACCTCTTAATGGTTTCAGGAACCAGTATTGATTACTTCAATAGGGCTAAGATCTTACCTGACCAATTTTACTAATTTTTCCTTTCCATCTTCTATTTTAAAATCTTTCCTTCGTGTGCCAAGGGCCTCTTGTTTTCAGGGAATTGTGGCAAGATGCATTGCCCCATTTGTCCCAGTCTAATTACGCCCTCAATCACTTCATGCATTATATCTTGAGTGTAAAATCACCTTATATGCAACATTTTCTTTTTGTTCCGAAGAGTAACATCAGAAGCTTGAAAACATGTTCGATTCAGAGGACAGTAAGCCACTCCAAAAAAAAAGTAGGTTATATCTCGTACATCAGAATGGGCACTTTCACGAAGAATTCGACGTTCTGGCAAGAATTTTACGCTTTAAACGAATATTGTGTTTTTGTTTAATTTCGGAATGTAGATAAGCGTTCACAGAGGCAGAGGGAGAGTTTTGAATTAATTAGCTACAGAAGCATCGTATTACGAAATGGCTCTAGAATTGGTCTCTATCACTTGTCAGCTGTTTTACCTCAGACAAGGATTAGCACTTGTTGAACACGCCAAATAGCACTATCGTTCGCAGCCCACGATAAAATGTAGGTTCTGTTAAGTTCAATGGTCGATTGAAGGTAAGATAATACCATATCAATAGGACCTTGCCAAGTAAAGCACATGTTTGTTCAAACAAACCATCGAACTGAAGTCAGCGTGACATACTTACGGACGATGCAAACGAAGAGGGTAAAATGTGGGTCTGAAGGTTGCGCTGAATGATGAGGGAGGAGGCTCATCACACGCAAATAAAAAATATAATAATCAGTGGGACAGATGACCAAGGCATGCTATTGTGGTAGCGCTATAGTCAGTAGTAAACGGTTCGAAGTCTGGCTACTTCCCTCGTTAGCCTTTCATTTATAGGAGGAACAGAAAAGAATGTGAAGTGAAATGTGTAATCATCAACTCTTAGGGAAACATCTTTCTTAAATACGAGACCTTTTCCTTGTGTTTCAAGCCGTACAGAATACTATGTGGTCAAAAGTATCAGGACACGTAGCTGAAAATGACTTACAAGTTTGTGGCGCCCTCCATCGGTAATGCTGGAATTTAATATGGTGTTCGCCCACCCTTAGCCTTGATGACGGCTTCCACTCTCACTGGCATACGTTCAATCAGGTGCTGGAATGTTTCACCGAGTCCTGCACTCAGGACAAGTACCAATGTCGGTCGGTAAGGACTGGCACGATGTTGGCGTTCCAAAACATCCCCAAGGTGTTCTACAGGATTCAGGTCAGGACCCTGTGCAGGCCAGACCATTACAGAGGTGTTATTGTCGTGTAACCACACCGCCACAGGCCATGCATTATGAACAGGTGCTCGATCGGGTTGGAAAATACAATCGTCATCCCCGAATTGCTCTTCAACAGTGGGAAGCAAGAAGGTGCTTAAGACATCGATGTATGTCTGTGCTGTTATAGTGCCACGCAAAACAACAACGGGTGAAAACACAACCACATCGTAAGACCACCGCCTCCGAATTTTTCTATTGGCACCACACACGCGGGCAGATGTCGTTCACCGGGCGTTCGCCATACCCACACCCTGACATCGAATTGCCACATTGTGCACCGTGATTCGTCACTCCACACAACGTTTTTCCACCGTTCAATCGTCCAACGTTTACGCTCCTTGCACAAGCGAGGCGTCGGTTGGCATTTACTGACGTGATGTGTGCGTTATTAACAGCTGCTCGACCAAAAAATTCAAGTTTTCTCACCTCCCACGTAACTGTCATAGTATTTGCTGTGGATTCTGATGCAGTTTGGCATTCCTGTGCGCGTACAGACGTATGATATGAGTGACACCCAATCACCTGACTACGTTCGAAGTCCTTGAGTTGCGCGGAGCGACCCATTCTGCTCTCTCACGATGTCTAATGACTACTGAGATCGCTGATATGGAGTGGGTGGCAACACAATGCGTCTAATATCAAAAACTTAGGTTTTTGGGGGTGTCCGGATACTTTCGATCACATAGCGTATATGACGCTGTTGATGGTGACGACTTTCTCAGATGTACAGGTGCAACTCATTGTCCGTTGCCCTCGGCGTACTTATTTGGGACCAATAGCCTCCTTTGGATCTGAGCACTATGGGACTGAACTTCTGAGGTCATCAGTCCCCTACAATTTAGAACTACTTAAACCTAAGTAACCTAAGGACATTACACACATCCATGCCCGAGGCAGGATTCGAACCTGCGACCACAGCGGTCGTGCGGTTCCAGTCTGTAGCTCTTAGAACCGCTCGTTCACCCCGGGCAGCTACTCATCGAACTCATCTACACTATTGGCCATTAAAATTGCTACACCAAGAAGAAATACAGATGATAAACGGGTATTCATAGGACAAATATATTACACTGCAACTGACATGTGATTACATTTTCGCGCAATTTGGGTGCATAGGTCCTGAGATATCAGTATACAGAACAATCACCTCTGACCGCAATAACGGCCTTGATACACCTGGGCATTGAGTCAAACAGAGCATGGATGGGCGTGTACAGGTACAGCTGCCCATGCAGCTTCAACGCGATACCACAGTTCATCAATCGCCGGCCGATGTGGCCGAGCGGTTCTAGGCGCGTCAGTCTGGAACCGCGAGACCGCTACGGTCGCAGGTTCGAATCCTGCCTTGGGAATGGATGTGTGTGATGTCCTTAGGTTAGTTAGGTTTAAGTAGTTCTATGTTCTAGGGGACTGATTACCTCAGATGTTAAGTCGCATAGTGCTCTGACCCATTTGAACCAGAGTTCATCAGGAGCAGTGACTGGCGTATTGTGGCGAGCCAGTTGCTCGGCTACCTTTGACCGGACGTTTTCAATTGGTGAGAGATCTGGAGAACGTGCTGGCCAGGGCAGCAGTCGAACATTTTCTGTATCCAGAAAGACCCGTACAGGACCTGCAACATGCGGTCGTGCATTATCCTGCTGAAATGTAGGGTTTCGAGGGATCGAATGAAGGGTAGAGCCACGGGTCGTAGCACATCTGAAATGTAACATCCACTGTTCAAAGTGCCGTCAATGCGAACAAGAGGTGACCGAGACGTGTAACCAATGGCACCCCATACCATCACGCCGGGTGAATGTCCAGTATGGCGATGATGAATACACGCTTCCAATGTGCGTTAACCGCGATGTCGCCAAACACGGATGAGACCATCATGATACTGTAAACAGAACCTGGATTCAGCCGAAAAAATGACGTTTCGCAATTCGTGCACCCAGGTTCGTCGTTGAGTACACCATCGAAGGCGCTCCTGTCTGTGATGCAGCGTCAAGAGTAACCGCAGCCGTGGTCTCCGAGCTGATAGTCCATGCTTCTGCAAACGTCTTGGAACTGTTCGTGCAGATGGTTGTTGTCTTGCAAACGTCCCCATCTGCTGACTCAGGGATCGAGACGTGGCTGCACGGTCCGTTACAGCCATGCGGATAAGATGCCTGTCATCTCGACTGCTAGTGATACGAGACCGTTGGGATCCAGCACGGCGTTCCGTATTACCCTCCTGGACCCACCGATTCCATATTCTGCTAACAGTCATTGGATCTCGACCAAAGCAAGCGGCAATGTCGCGATACGATAAACCGTAATCGTGATAGGCTGCAAACCGACCTTTATCAAAGTCGGAAACGTGATGGTACGCATTTCTCGTCCTCACACGAGGCATCTCAACAACGTTTCACCAGGCAACGCCGGTCAAGTGCTGTTTGTGTATGAGAAATCGGTCGGAAACTATGTTCATG